>NW_007258889.1:580227-681777 GCF_000164805.1 Carlito syrichta | reverse complement strand
AAAAAAAAAAAAAAAAAGAGAAGCCCAGTCCCTTTAAGAATCTTTTCTTCAACCATGCAGGGTAATTAATTACTTGGATATTTGGTTCTCGTTGCTTTGGAGACCACAGGAGGAGTGGTGGTGACAGCCCATTGCTTTAGCCCTGTGGCATCCCCACAGCATCCATGGGTGTCAAGGTATATTTCAGTGCAAGTGAATGAAGCTTTTGGAGGGTGCAATGTGAGAAGTCATTCCAGGGACATGATGTGAAGTAGAAAAGGAAAGAGACAGTGGTAAATCAAGCAAATATGCAAGAGGGGATAGAAAAGGGAAGAAGACTCATGGAGAGAAATGGAGGTGGCGTGTGGACCTGCTGGGCATGAACACTGTTGTGTCACCCTCGAGACCAAAGACCTCCTCGGGAGAGAGGGCTGTGAAGACCAATGTGAATGACGGAGGCAGGTTGTCTAGGGTGTCCAAGAACCAGGGGCGAAGGGAGGAAAGGGAGGCAAGGGAGGTTTGGGTACCATAAGCAGCATAAAGGACCAAAGGCTGGAAGCTCAGCCTGAAACATTATTTGGGCAGGACATTGCAAGATGGGAGACAGAACCAGTGTTATCACCGCTTGATGTGCTGGAAGCCTATGCTATGACCCCGGGTTTTTGAGAAAAGCTTCTTTTTGTAGGTCGGCCAGCAAGGAGATAGGAGTCCAGCTCTAATCTCTCTCTCTGTGCCAGTTTCAAGGCAGGACTTTCATTAGGAGAGGCTCAGGGAGTGGATTCTGAGACCCAAAGGTGACTGGTGGAAGGAGAGGGGAGCACTGGAAAGTCCTCAGGCAAGTGCAGCTCTCTCTTCATGCTTCCCCGTGGGTGGGTCTCATGTGTAAATTCAGGGGAGTGAGTGTGAAACACGCAGAGGAGATTTGGACTGCTACGTCTGCAGTCTTGTTCTGTACAGACTCCAGTCAACCATCTTGGTTTCAAGCTCTTTTGGTCAGTGTTGTTATCTTACAAGCAAGTTATTTCTTTTCTTGTCTGCCATCCTGCAAACTCAGGAATTTTGTGAGTCACTGGTTTCTCTAACTCTCTGGGGTTGGTTTCACCAGGAAGGTCATCCCAGATCTCACAGTGCCTTCGTCTGGAAAGCCCATCCCACTGCTTGAGAGTGCTCTGAATGTGATGTTTTATCTGGATGCACCTCTAGCAGGGCCCTTGCCGGTGGGAACAGGGACAGAGCAATAGACCAGAAGGGAGAAGACTTGGGCCTGGTGCTCAGAGCTGTCCCTCCCCCGCCGGGAGGCTGTGCAAGAGCCACCTCATCTCCCCAGGCCAGCACTTTTTCCACTACATGATGGGACTTGTGACGCCTGATCTGCCTCTCAAGGTTGTCTGGCGACTCAGATTGGATAACACATTTGAAGGGGCTTTGTAAATGGCAAAACAATGGATGTCTATAAGGGATTCTGACTATTTCTCATCTCTCTCCTTCAATAGGCAAAGTGGTTTTAGCAACTGCCCAGGTAAAATTCTTTGGTGATTCCCAGACACTAAAATCACCAGGGTCTTCAAGCTTTGAGATACTGTGAGATATTCTAGAACTTTCTTTCCTTGCACCACTCTTTGTGGCACAAGTTCTCAGAAATGTTTCCTCTAGCATTCTCCTTTCCTTCGAGGAAAGGCACCAAAACAATGGGGTCATTAAGACTCTGTCATTCTGCTGATAGTCTGAGACCTGGCTTCTATAAAGAAGTGTGGTTAAGAGCACAGTCCCCGGGAGCAGACTGCCTGGATCTGAATCCTGATTTCACCACAGGGTCACTGCGTGACCTTGAGGGTGTTACTTTCTAGGATTGCTGTAAGGATTAAATGAGTTTATATATACAAATGTATCTCTAATTTAGATCAGTGCAGGGCTTATGATACCAGCTCAATGAATATATCTGCCCGTGACTGATGATATTTCTGGTGGTGGCGATGATGATGACAGGCTGTATGGTTTCCAGAGACGCTCTTCATGCAAAACACTCACACATAAACACACACACACACACACGCACACACACACAAAGCATAACAATCCCGTCTGTCCAGTATTTTTTCCCTTCACGCTTCACACACACATGAAATGTCTCATCAAAGCAAATCTTTTCATTATAAATGACAGTCAGGGCATTGGATGCGAAATTAAGAAACACAGGTCAATCACCCTGGGGCCCCACTGACTCACTTCGTGTCACCAGAAGAATCCCTCAACCACTGAGTGATTCACCTTCTCTCTCTCTCACTTAAATGGAACAAACAATGCTTGCCTACGCTGTCCTGGTACGAGAATAAGTGAGTTTATTTTGTTAGACAACTTTGAACTTGGATGAAAGGAGCTATTTAAGTACAAAGAAGGAGGTGAGGGTGGCTGGGCCTGGTGCTAAATTAAGACCAATCAAGACTGCAGCTCTTTTTTTACTGAGACCTACCCTTGGGTCGGTGCCTGAGGGGTGTGTCACCTGTGCCCAAACACTGCCACCACTTAGGAAAAAGAGTAGAGGAGGGGAGGGTGAGATAGTCTCTGACCTCTGAACTTCCTATGGTGAAAGTTCAGATGCTTCCCAAGCCAATCAGTCCCATCTACACCGACAGCAACCAGCAGGTAGGGCTCTGGGCTTGAGAGCAATTGGAGACAGAGCAACCGGCTTCTCACTTAAGTTCCCTTCATCCCCGGGGCTGGGGACTGTGGTCACTCCTGCACCATAGCCCTGTACCAGAATAGCCTGCCTCAAACAACCACCAGTGATGCTTGTAAATTTCTCCAAAAGCTTCTGCAATTTGGAGAGTTTGTGGAGCACAGAGGGAGGGCGAAAACCAGCTGAGAGTAGATTTGGTGGCTCCACTTGGACACCTGTGGCTTTGTTAATAAATGAGACATAAAAAGTAGGGAGGCAGAGTTTCGGGGTTAGGAGGCTTTCTACAACCAGCTCCATCAGATGCCACAGTGCTCGTCCCAACCTCCCCACCAGATGGTTGTGAAGCCTTGCTTGAATGTCTCCAGTGATGGGAAACACGCTGCTTTTGATCTCTGACCCGCTGTGACGCTGGATTCTGGAGACGTGTTGGTTCTCAGCCATGGCTGTCTAAATACAGAGCTTCTGGTGTGTGTGTATCTATTGCCTGTAAATTCCAAGTTGGGCAGCTGCCAGAAGGACTCATCTGTGGGGCTTGTCGAGGAGTTTGTTGGCCCTTTCTAGACTAAAAGTCTGACAGGCACAGCAATTGCCATCATTTAATGTTTTTTAGAGTTTTGCAATGTCCAAGAGAAATAATAGAAGAAATTCCTCACATGTGGAACTTACCAGAAGAGCAAAGCCAGCCCTTTCTGTAGACAAGAGGGTTCACTCTTCTGTAGACCATCTGGCTAGTCAGGGTTCACTCTTCAAATACTCCCCAGCCTACTTTTCTAAAAGTTTCATCAGAAGCTCCTGGAAGGTTTGATAAAACAGACTGCAGATCTGAAAGTCTGGAGTAGTGCTCAAAAATGCGCATTTCTAGCAGGTTCCCAGGGGATGCCAGTGCTGCCGGTTGGAAGACCACACTTTGAGAACCCTTGCCCCAAACCTTCTCGTTTAATTTTTTCTCCTTCAAAGTTTCCAAAGAAAAGGCTTTGGATCTGGTTCAAAGAGGCTGGGGTTCAAGTCTTGACTTAGCCATCAGCTGAGAATCATAACAGCTACTCCTTCTCTGCAGGGTTGGCATGGGACCCTGTGTCACAAGGTCTGGAAAGCCCCAGCACAGTGCCTTGCTCACAAAGTCCAGGCCATCACAAAAGCTTGACTTGGCCAGGCACGGTGGCTGTCTGTAATTCAAGCACTTTGGGAGGCCAAGGCAAGAGGATTACCTGAGCCCAGGGGTTCGAGACCAGCCTGGAAAATTTGGTGAGACCTCATCTCTACAATAAATCACAAAAATTAGCTGGGCATCTGTGCATCTGTCATTACAGCTACTCAGAAGGCTAAGGCGGAGCCAGGCTCGGTGGCTCAGCCTATAATCCCGCACCTTTGGGAGGCTGAGGTGAGTAGATTGCCTGAGCCTGCGGGTTCGAGACCCACCTGGGCAACTTGGCGAGACCTCATCTCTACAATCAATCAAAGTGAGTCGGGCATGGTGGCATGCGCCTGTAGTTCCAGCTACTTGGAAGACTGAGGCAGAAGGATCGCTGGAGCCCAGCAGGTTGAGGCTGCGGTAGCCGGGAGCAGCCACTGCACTCCAGTCTGAGTGACAGAGTGAGACACCAACTCAAAAAAAAAAAAAGAAGAAGGCTGAGGCTGAAAGATCACCTAAGCCAAGCAGGTCGAGGCTGCGGTGGCCTTGTGTGTGCCACTGCACTCCAGCCTGGGCAACAGAGTAAGACTCCAACTCAAAAAAAAAAAAGCTTGACTTAAGAAAGGTCTTCTGAGGAGAAGCAGTGGACCTCTGATTTGTGCTTTTTTGTAGAAGCACCAGGTGGCTTTATCCAGATAAAAAGGGAATTTGACTCGGCATGTGTATTTTAAAAGCTCTGTCTGTGAATCTGGCTCCAAAGAGGCTTGATTAGGTCAAGGCTGGGTATCTCCTCTCTGTGCCGTCTTGTACAGTCCTGTTTTTAACCTCGTCTTCATTGGCTTG
This sequence comes from Carlito syrichta, assembly GCF_000164805.1. Taxonomy (NCBI): domain Eukaryota; kingdom Metazoa; phylum Chordata; class Mammalia; order Primates; family Tarsiidae; genus Carlito; species Carlito syrichta. The sequence continues at coordinate 677,146 of NW_007258889.1, read as the reverse complement.
GCTGTCTCCCAGAACCACTCTGGTGAGCGAGCTATATCCCCCACATCTAGGAGAACAACTGATGCAAGGAGTGCCCAGGAAGGCCAGCAGGCACTGGGCTCATGATGCTGCAGAAGTGAGGTTTATTTACAGAATAAAAATAGGATTGCAGGCCAAGTGCGGTGGTTCAAGTCTGTAATCCCAGCACTTTGGGAGGCCGAGGCAAGAAGATTGCCTGAGCCCAGGGGTTTGAGATCAGCCCGGACAACTTGATAAGACCTCGTCTCTACAATATATCAAAAAATTAGCCAGGCATGGTAGCATGTGCCTGTAGTTCCGGCTACTCGGAAGGCTGGAACTAACCACGGACCCCATGCCCACCACCTGAGTGACAGGCTCAGTAGAAGCCCAAGCCTTATCATCATACAATATACCAAATTTATGTATCAAATTTATGTATGTATGGGCACGGTGGCTCAAGCCTGTAATCCCAGCATATTGGGAGGTCAAGGTGAGAGGATTGCCAGAGCCTGTGAGTTTGAGACCAGCCTGGGCAACATGGTGAGACTTCATCTCTGCAATAAATTAAATAATAAAAACAATTAGCCTGGCGTGGTAGCTGGTACCTGTAGTTCTGACTACTTGGAAGGCCGAGGCAGAAGGATCGCCTGAGCCCAGTAGGTCAATGCTGGTGTGGCCATGATCATGCCACTGCACTAGCATGGAGGATGGGTGTGAGATTCTGACTCAAAGAAAAAAAAAATAGAATTGCCTGCCCCATCATGGAGAGATCAGGAGGCAACAGAAGAGAGAAAATGGAGCTCTCAACACACCCTGCAGGGAGGAAGCACAAATCCAGGCCCAGGGGCAGGGCTGCTGGACTCAAGTCTATGAAGAGAGCAGCAGCACGGCCACCCTTCCATCTCTGCCTGGCTGGAAAGCCAAGTTTGAAGCAGAGCTTGAGGAGCTGAAGACACTTCCCAGTTCCCACACCTGAGCTGAGGAGCATGTCAGCATCCAACAAAGGAGCAGAGTCCACGGGAGGCTCGAGGGCAGGTAGCACAGGTTGCAGGGACTGGACAAGGGCTGCTCAAGGCTGGGGTCACGTACGGGTTGCAGGGAAGTCTGCGGAGGGAGAAAAGGTGTTTGAAACATTGGTGTGAGTAGAGCATGAAACACAAAAGTTTTGTGCACTGTTGAATCTGAGGGCCAAAGAGAATGTTAGACCTTTACACATCCCTCTAAGCCTTTAAGAGGCAGTGCCTTGCCCGTGGTCCACAGTGGAGCCAGGGCCAGAACTAGAGTGCCTGAGAGCAAGGCCAAGATCACCCTCCTATGTGGAGGAATACAACTGAGGGAAAGGCAGAAAGGCTGGGGAACAGGAACCAGCCAACCGTCAGCTGCTCTCTTGGTTTAAATACAGGCCCCACTCCTGTTCCGTATTGCTTAAAGGGGTGCATCATCGTACCTTTACAGGGGGTTATTGAGGAACTAAAAAGAGTATCTGCACATGCAATACTTTAAAATGTCATGGGTATCAAGAACCTCTGTGACCGTGATACTTCTTCCAGACAGAATTTAGTAAAATCTAAAGGCACTGAGTGTCAACATTTTAGCCCGCTGAGGGAGTGACCAGCTGACACAGTCAGTAAAATATGAATTCCATGAGCTGAAAGTTTCTGCATGTCCTCATCTATGTCCAGGCAGACAGAAACACTCCAAGTCTACTGGATAGCGAGTTGTGTCCAAAGATGGGGTCTGCAATGCCACCCCCAGCTGGCCTCCAGGGTGGCTCCATTTACGTCACGCCCAATAAGAGGTCTCTGCTTCTGCACATGTTGTGGATACAGACAACAACCGTGTACATACTTGCAGTCCTCGTGCTCCAGAAGGTGCCGGTAGGTGGCAATCTCATTCTCCAGCCGGGCCTTGACATCCAGAAGCACCTGGTACTCCTGGTTCTGCCACTCCAAGTCAGCCCGGATCTCTGCCAGCTGCTCCTCCACGTTGCTGATGAGGCTTTGCATCTGAGCCAGCTCTATGCCACAGCGGGCCTCAGCCTCACACAGGGAGTTCTGCAGGCAGTCCTTCTACAATGCCAAAGAAAGGTGAAAGCTGGTTAAAAATCACAGATCCCACCTTCAACCTCTTCAAGAAGACCTGACGCCACCCCATGGCACAGCCGGGTCCAGAAGCATCGATGCCCCTTGGCATCTCCAGCGGAAGGGCCAGTGCTGCACCCCTGGTCCAGGCCCTGCAGAGCCCCCACCCAGGTGAATGTTCCCTCCCTCAGCAGCCATATCTACGAGAAAGGGCTTCCAGAGGAGGCAGAGTCAAGGCTCGAGCTGAGTCCCCTGTGGGAATTCATGTGAGGCCTGCAGGGACCCAGCCAAGTCCCCGCATGTACAGAGACTTACCAGCTTGTGCTGCACCTGGAGCGCCACCTCCAGGGAGTCCGCCGAGCGCTGCAGCTCCAGAATCTCAGACTGGCAGCACTGCAGCTCCTCTGAACAGAACATGGCCTGCAGGCTGATGCCTTCAGACTGGAGCACAGTGGTCACACGACATGGTCAGCGCACCCACCACACGGAAGCTGCATCCCCCTTCCACTTGGCAGCCCCCTCACCTGGGCCTGGAACCACTGCTCGACATCCTGGCGGTTAGTCTCCACCCTGGCCTCGTACTGGGCCCTCATGTCTCCCAGCTTGCAGCTCAAGTCCATGGTGGGCTCTGTGTCTAGCTCGATCCACAGCTTATCCCCCAGCTGGCTCTTCAGTGTGTGGGCTTCCTGTGAGTGTGAAAGCAGGATGACCCCCTGCCTTCCACCCACCCAAAGCTTTGACTCCCACTCCCCCTCCTCCCAGGCCATTTCCCTGAGGCCCTCTGAAGATGAGCCGTGGCCTGTGCCAGCCCCCAAGCTTCCAGAGGCTATGGACAGAGAGCAGCCTCTTACGGAAAGCCAGAGCCCACCTGCACAGCTCGTGAGGCTTAGCCATGAGGTCAGCCCTGTGTGGCCTCCAGCCTGAGCAGAAGGAAGCTTCATTTATTCCCTAGATGAGCCTGAGTTCATCCCAGAAAGTCTCAACGCATCACATTAAGGGTCACACACCTGCTCCATGGTCCTTCTTAAGGTAAAGAAGCTCTTCCTTCAGGGACTCCAGCTGGGCCTCCAGGTCACACTTGGTGAGGGTAAGGTTGTCCAGTGCCTTACGCAGGCCACAGATGTCAGCCTCCGCCAACTGGTACAGCGAATGCTCCATCTCATACCTGTAACAGGGCAGGCGCAGGAGGCGGGGTTAGAGAGCAGGACGGGACGAGAGGGGACAGGAGAAGGTCAGGAGGGGACTCAGCCAAAATTCCACTGACCTGCCCTTTTGCAGTCTAACTGTTGAGTCGGCTTTTCCTGTGGCGTGTGTTCAAAGCCCACAAGGCAATAGATGTCAGCACTAAGCAACAAAGGGGAACCAGGTAGAGCCGCTGGTGCTGAGGATGCCGTGATGGACACACAGCCAGTTACTGCCCTCGCAGGCTGACAGCCCAAAAGGGAGGTGGCAATATAGTCAGGCAACTGCAACACCTTGTGATCGCGGCAGACCCTCCTCCTCCTCCAAGCCCCCTGCTGAAAGGGACCCTAGTTTCTTTCTTAGGGTGGAAGCCACATTGCTAGAGTGAGAGGAAATGGTTTTCTTTAGCTCTACAAGGTGAAGCTTTCACAGAGCCCTGAAAATAGACAATAAAACACAGTGTCCCTTCCTGGGCCTAAGGTGGACCCTTCTCAGTGGTATAAACCCTTCGACTTCACACTGAGGCTGTGAAGCATGATGTCATGAATTATCGGCACTCACAGATCAGTGGAGCTGCAGTGTGAAAAGAGTTCCTTATTGGGGCAGCAAAGATTTGTGGGAAATGGCCTCAAGGTAGGAAAACTTGGTAAGAAATTTGGGACTGAGTCTCAGTTTTAGCACTCAGTAGGCACATGCCTTCTGGCAAGTCACCTCAGCACTCTGCGCCTCAGCATCCTCACCTATGAAAGAGATGCCACCCATGCCCTGCCTGCTTCACAAAGTTCTTACAATAGAACTGAGGGATACACCCAAAAGCACACTGCAAACTGTACAAGCTAAACAACCGGAGAGTGGGTATGTTTTTTAAGACCTAAGGCTTCACGCCCTCTGTTTTCTCCTTCTATAACTGTTGGGTCAAGTTCTGGGTTGATTACATCCTCTTGCCACACAAGAGAGAAGGAGCCAAAGTAGGCGTCTGGCTCCTCACTGTCCCTGTCAGACCCCAACTCACTTGGTCCTGGAGTCATCCGCAGCCAACTTGGCATTGTCTGTTTGCATGACCAGCCTGTTGTTCTCAGATTTGGTGCACAGGATCAGGGAAGAGAAAGCAGACGCCATGCATTACTTACTATTCCCAGAGCCATTCAATGTCCTCAGGTCAGAGAAAGTTGCATTGGCTGAGACTCAAAATACAGGCATCCCCTTGGACAACACAAACTCCCAGACTATAAGAGATGCTTTCATGGTGCAGGAGGGAGGATGCGCAGGAGAGTTCTTGGCAAGGGATGAAGGCCTGGAGCCAAAGGAACCAGGAGGTGGAGATGGCAGCAAATGGCACATGTAGCAAAGACTTGATTTTATTTTGCCAGATATGATGCTTAGCCCAATATAGTCAAGAAGATTTGGAATCAAGGCCACAGGAGAATGGACTGGCTATGAATGTTTTAGAGAAAGTGCGGTCCATTCTAAATAAGAAGTTTCATACTCTGGTTGCCCAACCTCCCCAGTTTCTTTCTGACTCCAAAACTAAGGTGTAGTCTTTCAGAAGCATTGACTGGATAATCAAAGGACACACGAGGTTGTCACTGCTGCACAGATAGACACTGGCTCATCACAGAAATTGAAAAATGCTCCTCTCAGCCTGTTTTGTGTTGTTGCTGGGTTTTGTTTGTTGTTTTGGATTTTTTTTTTTTTTTTTGAGACAAGGTTTCACTTTGTCACCCATGCTGGAGTGCAGTGGCATGATCATACTCACACAACCTCAAACTCCTGGGCTCAGGTGATCCTTCTGCCTCGATCTCACAAGTGGCTGAGACTACAGGTATGTGCCAACACACCCAGCTATTTTTTTTTTTGAGATGGGGTCTTGCTATGTTGCCCAGGCTGTTCTCGCCCTGTTTATTGCACCAGAAGTTAGGTTGCTTCCATAAAATTAGCACTGTTTTTGAAACTACAGTACAATTTAGGAATTTTAAGTATTGAAACGAACTAAGCATAAATTCAGAACCCTGGAGAGACAAATTCTCATCTCATCCTTTACATGTTTCCATTCAGCTTCATTCAAGAGATTCTCTTCCCACAATTCAAAAACAAAAATTCCTGGCCGGGTGTGGTGGCTCACACCTATAATTCCGACACTTTGGGAGGCCAAGGCAGAAGGATTGCTTGAGTCTAGGAGTTCAAGACCAGCCTAAGCAATATAGCAAGACCTCATCTCTAAAAACCAAAATCAAAAATTAGCTGGGTGTGATAGCACAGACATGTAGTCCCAGCTACTCAGGAGGCTGAGGTGGAAGAATTGCCTGAGCCCAGGCGGTCAAGGTTGCAGTAAGCCATCATCATGCTACGGCACTCCAACCTAGACGACAGAGTGAGACCCAGACTCAAAAATAAAAGATAAAATAAAATTCCACTGCTGATCCATGTCAGCAATCTTTTCCTGTAAAGGGTCAGATGGTAAATATTTTAGGCTATACAGACCATACAGCCTCTGTCACAGCCACTCAACTCTGCTGTTGCAGCACAAAAGCAGATGTAGACAGAACACAGATGAATGAGCATGGACATGGACAAATGAATCTCGATTTGCAAAACAGTCGGTAGGCTGGATGAGGCCCACGGGCAGTGAGGAGGCTGCTGACCTCCAACTAGGCATGCCAAGCCTCACCTTCAGCTGCAGCCCCTCGATGACACGAAAGTAGGATTGGTAGTTCAGGCACACGCTGGACTCGTGGCATGTGTTCCACTCACGGAGTTTGGTCTCCAGCTCTACATTGTCCAGCTCCAGATGGCGCAACTTCTCCAAGTAGTTGGCCAGGCGGTCATTCAGAAACCGCATGGTCTCCTTCTCGTAGCCGTTCAGGGTGCCTTCGCTGTAGGTCCCGCAGCTCCCAATGTTAGTGGGAATGTGGCAGGTCCCTGGCAAGGGACAAGCAGTGTGGCAGCTGAGGGGCAGGCAGAGGATAGGGCGGCCCAGAGGGGTCGAGCCCACATGGAGCTGGTTGGGCTGCACCACGTTGGCCACGAGGCACAGAGAAGCAGCATGGGCCTCTGAAACCCACCCACTGAGAAGGGGGCTGCAGTGTTCAGAAGTCATGGAGTTAAAAGGCAAGGCTCCTGCTTTGCCCAGGACTGAATTTGCTTTAAGCCAAAACCTTTCTTCTCACGTAGACCTTATATATGCCTTAGTGGGTGTTGGTGCGAGAAAACTGGCATTTTCCTCATGAATATTCATGCCGATTATTATACCATCGCTCTATTAGTCAGTGATTTTTGTTTGCTATAAAGAGTTAATGAGCTCATGAAAGAGGCCTTACCCCCTACATGATGCTTCCCGTCACTGCAGGGTCCCAGAAAACAGAAATTGAGGTCTTTTTGAAGCAGCCCACTTTCTGTGACAGTGAGTTCTGTCCCCTTCTGCCAGCTTATGTCTGTGAAAAAAATCAAGAACCAGAGACCCCTGAAATTTCCTCAAAGTCCCTCTCATGTCTGTATTCCTTTATGACATCAGAATGTTTCCACTGTGGCAGAGTCTAGAATATTAGTCCATCAGGCACCTCAAGGAAAGGGAACAATTGTGATTTATTTTGGTGGATATTTATGGAGCGCTCAGTGCAGGACAAACCCAGCACCAGACTTATGGCGTGGGTAGATTTGTAATATGAGAGCGAAGAAAGTAAATGACCACAATATTATAAAACCTATAAGAGGGAGTGCTTTTTAAAAAGACAGCTGAAAAGATTTCAAGGTAGAAGAGAACTCACTGAGAGGCCAGAAAAAGACTTCATGGGGATTGTTACATTGTGTACTGAATGATGTTTTCCATAAGAGGTTCAGGAAGAGAGTACAAAACTAACAGCATCAAACATGTTTGGAAAATGGAAAATAGCCTAGCTATGTTGGCACTTATAAAGAAGACATGTCCTGGAGCCCTGGAAAGTTGCACTGAGTCCAGGTTGTGAATTGTCTCAAATGCCAGGATCATCCATATATCTTCAGGTAAAAGCAAGTGAAAGATAGGGCTCTCCCCTGGGAGCTGACTTTCTTCAAATACAAAGAAAACTAAATAGCCAGTTTCCTTCTGAAGGAAAATAATAGAAAAGAGATGGAAGCTTCCTTTATAAATAGTAGCAGAAAACACAAAGCTAGATAGAACAATAAAAAAGAAATCTAAATTCCAAATTAATTTTGGTGTTCGAAAACTAACATTTTTAAATAATTCTTGGATCAAAGAAAAAATCAAATGAGACTTTTTAAAGTATTGTAAATTGATTTGAAATGAAAATACAACTTATCAAAGTGATTTTTACTATGAAGACTTCCCCTGTGCAAATGTGAAATAGAAAAGCAGTTTTGGAAGTGGGGGGAAGGTTCATGTACAAAACTGGATAACTTTGCAATTTTCAAGAAGTAAAATCCTGTTCCTGTGTGTTGCAGTCTGCAGGCCAACTGAGGCTGACAGTGATTAATACTTTATGGTGTCTGTTCTCAAGGCCTCGCCCTCCTTACCAAGAATCTCCCCTTTCCACTGACCCTCTCACTTGGCCAAAGTTCCTCCTCACCCTTGTTTATAGAAGATACACACTGAAGGACTTTGATCTTCCATCTTTTGAAATGTTTTTTGCATTTCTTTGAAATCCACCTTGATTGTCCATTGTTTGGGAGACTCTAGAACAAAATTTAAATCTCCTTAATCTTCAGACACACTCAGAGCTTCAGAAGTTTTATGGCCTTCTGTGTTTCTAAACCAAATAAGCCAGTGGCCATTTGTTCAACAAACCCTGGAAAGGGCAGCTAGCCAGCTTCCAGCCTATGCTAACGAAGATGCTTCCTTGACCTTATTCCCAAGATGAATGAATTCACCAGGAAGACCCTTGAGGCAACAATGCATGTTTCCACTGTCCCTAAAACATAGCCTCTCCAAGCGGAAAGGAACCTCAAAGGCCTGGAGTCTAGAACCCTTTGCCATTAAATCCCTTCTAATAATCTCACTCCAGTTAGCTGTCTAAGCCATCCTTTTCCAGGAGAGTTCACACCAACTCAGCCCCTACAGATCCCAAACAGCCTCTCAGGCTTTGTGTTAGACACTGGAAACCAGAAATACCAGCAGCTAGCTCAGCCTTAAGGCACTACAATATAGACAATCATTAGAAAGTCTCTCTATGCAGACACAGATCTGCCTCCCTATTACTTTCATTTGTTCTTTCATTCATTCTACCAATGTTTACTGAGTACCTACTCTGTGCCAGGCAGGTGATGGGCTGGAGGCTGGTAATACGTTAACAAGTAAGTCTGGGAGCTGGCCCTTCAGTTCATTTTCTCTCCAGTTCTACCCATAGGTCCCAGAGAGGATAAATCCAATCATCCCGCTATATGACAGTCCCTCAGCTCATGATGACAGATGTGAGATTTCTCACTCCTGGTTCTTCATGCTTCTAAGTCCTCTTGCCATCCAGGAGCATTCCTCTAGATATACCCCATGATGTAACCGTTCCTATCATTCTTAAATGGTGGTTCTAGATGGAATTTCTGATTATTTAGATTAAGAATCTGCCAGTAGATGGCCCAGAAAGTTCTCCTTGCCCAGGACTCTTGTGTGAGTTGTGCTGGTGCCACTAATTCTTCAGTCCTGACAACCACCCAGCCACCAGCTGGTCCCATATACAGTCAGTGAGATCCTTGGAGACACTCCCCATAACTACTCTGTGTTCAGATGTGGTTGAAGTTCACCCAGGTAGGGTGTACCTTGTCCAAGTGATCTTCTTCAAATGTTCTTGAACTCTTGCTAGAGCAAAGTCCTTCTCAAGGTCCCATAGGTTTGGGGAGCAGAGATGAATGAGATTCCCACCTCTCAGAAAACTGAGAGAAAAGAAGAGCTTGAGCATGTAACTCAGAGGAAGGAGAGGTGACAGGTCTGAGAGACAGAGAGAGAACCTGAAGACTGGGAAGACTTGGATGGGCAGAAATGGAGAGACAGGGCTTTCTAGAACAAAAGATGAGCAGAGGTAAACACTGGGGAGCAGAAGTGGGTGCAAGGGAAGCAGACGCAACCTCAAAGGTGCAAGAATGCAACAGACAGGAGTCTGCCCAAGAGACTGACCCCCAAAATAAATGAGTTTGGATGACACAAAAATGTTGACCTAAAGAGCCAAAATAGCATTCTCAAGACCTGAAAAGTTGAAGTTTATGCTCATCTACATTAAAAATGTAGTCTGCTTCTATTTCACATCTTCACTGGTGGTTTTCAGACTGAAGCCAGCAGCATCACCAGGACTGGCAAAATGCAGATTGCCAGGTTCCATGACACAGTTTCTGATTTAAGAGGTCTGAGGTCAGGTCTGGGAGGCTGCATTCCAAGGAGGTGCTAATACTGCTGGTCTGGGGACCACACTTGGAGGACAGAACCACTGCTCCATGGCAATAGACACATTTCATGGTGGCTATCATCCTGTATACAGAAAGCACCAGGTAAAAAATGGTATTATGAGGGGACAGCATTTGAATTCCCGCATTTGAAGTCAGCATGTGCTTTCTTAAATACAATAAGCAAGCAAGTTATGCTTGTTTTACTAGTTCATTCTTCACGGAGATATGTTTTAGGAGAGCTTCTAAGATGGACAGAGAGAGGAGGAAGGAAAACACACACATTGTTAAGCCTGCGGGGAAGAGGGAGAACATATGAGAAACAGCGGGTATAGAGTACAGATGAAGGTCAAGTGGCGTGAAATCTATTGACATCTATTATGTGCTGGGATTCAGGCTGGCACTTAGCATATAGTATTTCATTTCATTCTCTCTTTCTCTCTTTCTCTCTCTCTCTCTCTCTCTCTCTCTCTCACACACACACACACACACACACACACACACATACACACACACCTCTATATACTCAAAGCAGACATACACACCATATTTGACCACCTACTATGTGCCACCAAGTATCATACCATGTGTTTTATGTATGTCTTGTCATCTTTATTCCCACACTACAAAGTAGTCACCAGTATCCCATTGTAGAATAAAGAAAACCAAGCTCAGAGCAATTAAGTAACTTGTCTGAGCTCACAAAGCTGGAATGAAAGCACAGTCCTTGCATCGTCATCCAGGCCTCCCTGGCCCCCAAACCTACATTCTTTTTGCTCTACCAGGCAATCCACGAGGGGTCAGAGAGTGGAGTGAACTGAGCCCCAGGCCAAAGTCCCAGATGGCAGCCATTTGACAGATGTCCCCCAGATTCATTCAGCAAATAGTCCTGAGTACGTGCACTGAGCCACACTTGTCTACAGAGTTTAGAAACATAGAAAAGGACAGAACAGAGACTCTGGATTCTTCAGAGCAGGCAAGCGAAATGAAAAAGGGAGAATTTAGAAAATGAATCTAGTGTCTGTCGACCTAAAAGAATCAAAACGTTCAGGATCCAGTTAAAAGAGTTCATTCAAGTGCAACGTGGGAGGGTAGCCATCCACAACACACAGACAACAAGGAATGGAGATCAGTGCACCCATGACTGGGAAAAGTAAGGATCATTAATATAGGCAAAACTGGAGGCGCTGAACAATTGCAGCATTTTCCATACAAAGGCTAACACACAGATATGAGATTTGATTGGCTACTATTGATTACACTCTAAGGGAGGGGGTTGCTAGACATCCTCTTGTGCAGAGGGAGCAGTCACCAGGGTCTCTGTCTCCAGCCTCATGGAGTCCAGGTGTGAATGAAGAACAGAGGCCTGGTTAACATGTAACATCTCAGTACAAAACTCAGGAAGCAAGACATTGCACCCAAGAAGAAAAACAGCCATATTGCATGACCCAGTTTCCAGGGCTCAAGTTTTCCCCTTGGTGTAATAAATTTGGAAGGCCCTGGAATTTGGAACACCGAATCTCCACCTTGCATGTCCTCAAGCACATACTGCAGTGCCTTGTACCTAATATATGCTCAGTAAATATGACACGTAAGAGTGAGGGGCTGGCGGAGGGTGTAGGATGAACTTGGCACAGAATAGATGGGAGGAGGCTCCTACGGGAATTCTGGCAGAATGTGATGAAACCAGCCACCAGCGGTGCCGATGGAGAGGAAGGCTCAGAGGACAGAGGTGCTACAGAAGGACTCCACAAGGCTGGGCGACTCACTGTATATGGGGTCAAAGGAGGGAGAGAAACCAAAAGTGGCCCTGAGGTCACTGGGGTTCCTGAGACAATCCTGTACTTCAGCCAAGCTGGAAAGTCAAGGGAAAGAATTGGCTCAAGGGGGAGAAGCTGCCTTCACATTTGGAGAGGATGAGTGTGAAATGTAGCTACATGGCACTGGCCACCAGAGGGTCAGAGACAAAGGCCTGGGGCAGGAGGGGAAAGGAGCAGCCTATAAAACCCTCCTCTTCTTCCTTCTCTTCCTCCCCCTCCTCCTCCTTTTCCTTCACCCCCTCCCCCCTTCTTTTTCCTTCTCCTCCTCCTTCTCTTCTTCTTCCTCCTCTGCCTCCTATTCCTCCTCCCCCTCCTCCTCCTCTTCCTCCTCTTTATCATCCTCCTCCTCCTCCTCTTCCTCTTCTTCCTCTTGCTCCTTCTCCTCTCCTCCTCAAATGCTAAGATCTATTAGACCTAGCAGGCAAGTAGAGCACGTTGGCTTAGCTCAGGGGCTCATACCCAAACAGGAACCATGATTCTAAATGGGAGACTCTGTGTCCCCGTCACCCCCAGAAGGCAGGTGATGTTCAGAATCTCCAAAGAGGTGGCAGGGAAGATACTCTGGGGGCAAGGAGTGACATCTGAAAACAAGCATAACCTGTATTCTAAATGAGCTATCTTTTAGTCACGATGTGAGTTTGATATTTATGTTTTTGAAAGTTAAAACCACTTTCGGTAGGAAGTCAAGGTATCTTTATTAAGTCGAAAGTCATGTGGAGAGACACTGCATTAGATGGGGAAAAAAATAAAAATTAAAAATGGTTCACCAAGCTGAGCTCGTGAAAGCTATTGTAAGTGACCATGAGAAGCCACAAAACTGACTTTGTTCTTGGTCAGGAAGACGAAGGGAGGATCCTGAGAGGGGTGAGGTGGGATGCACACCACCAGCCTTAGGTGTCACTCCTCCTGAACTACAAGAAAAAAATCTAAATAAAAAGTGTTCCTGTTCAGGAAAGTCCAGAATTTTACCTTGATTTTTCTTCGCTTCTCATGTAGACAGTAGTGAGAGCAGAAGTGGATCCTTCCCCAGAACTCTCTCGGTGACTCTAGTGTCCACCCCAGGGGCCTGCAGTTGGCCACCTTTCTCTTTGCCACTTTGCTGGGCTCTGTGGGAAATGGCATTTGGAGTCACAAAATACAAGACGGTCACAAGCCGTGGCTCATGTCTGTAATCCAGCACTTTGAGAGGCCAAGGCAGGAGGGTCTTCTGAGCCCTGGAGTTCGAGACCAACCTGGATAACATAGCAAGACTTCATCTCTACAAAAAATCAAAAAATTAGCCAGTCATGGTGGTGTGTGCCTGTGGTCCTAGCTATGCAGGGGGCTGAGGCAGAAAACTTGCCAAGAGCCCAATAGGTCGAGGCTGTAGTGAGCCATGGTTGTGCCACTACCCTCCAGCTTGGGTGAAAAAGTGAGACCCAAACTCAAAAAAATAAATAAAAAGCTAACAACACACACACACACACACACACACACACACACACACACACACACACACACAACAAGAGCACTGGGCCTAATGAGGCCCGACTGGTTTCATCACATGAATCTTGAGAAGGAATGTCACATATCAGCTCACTGGCAGTGCAGGGCTGGGAGCTGAAGACTGATGGGCTCATCTCTAGGTGGCTCCAAACCAGAAGCCGTCCTCAGCCAAGGGAGCAATGGTCTTGGGAAAGACAATAAAAGTCACTGGAAAACAGCCTGATGGCAATATTGTGGCCAAAGAAAACCAGGTGCCACTGTTGCGGGAAAACAGAGAGACCGTGACACTGAGGCTATCCTAGGAAGTAGCGGTTTATCAGCACCGACTCAGCAGGCTAATACTCCAAGGCTGAGCAACCCAGAGAGAGAGGAGAGGGGTTTTATCTATTAGTTTAGGTAAGGGAGGGGGTTGGGTTGTATGGCTATACATTTTTCTTTGGAATTTGCAAGTTATACTTAGCAAAACCAGATTTTCAAAGAACAAACTGTCTCCAGGATACGCATAACAAGCAGGGGTTGTAAACCAATAATTTCACAAAGAGAAGATTTGGGATAAGTTTGTGAATTGGTTACTATCTTGCATTTCCAGGAAAGTGCCTTGTGGTTATTTAGTTTTCTCAAGCCTCATGTCATTCAAGTTTGGAGTCTGCATGTTGATCTTTAAAAGGAATAATTTTAACTGTTTTTAGCCCCTCTCTGCCACACCACATCTAGGGCCATATAGAAAAAGTCCCTGAGGGAGGCCAGAGAGGCACACGGTGTGCAGGCAGGAGAGTTCTCTGCAGAACAGATGCCCAGAGGGGGCCCTGAGCCCTGAAGCTGCAGTAATGGATAAGGGTAAAACCCCAACGTCTGGGTGCCCTGACCGGGCTGTCACCCCCTGCCAGCCTCTCACTACATCTTCCGAGCAGCTGAGCAGCCATTCCTGCCAGAACCAACCATCAGGCTTCATAGGTGGAGCCCATTATGGGTGCGACCCAGCTAAGAAAGGTGGGGACAGGACAGATCTCTATGACTGCATCTCATGGAGGGTTCGTGACTGCTCATGCTAGAAGGAACACACAAGAGCCCACGGGACAGTCCTGTCCTCTGAAAGCCCAAAGAATGCTTTATTGATTTCAGTGAGGCCACGTGGGGTGAGAAACTGAGCTCTGGTCACAGCAGCGGGTGGTTTTCATTACTGTGTATGAACAAACAAGGAGTATGACCAAACGTACAGGCCACCAAGATGGGGACCTAGTCAGATGCTGCTAGTGTGGTCTGCTGCAACCTCTTCAGCCCCTCTTTCCCTCTATGGAGAAAAAGACTGTTCCCACTGGTTCCCAGGATGCCACCATGCGCCAATATCCACCGAGCACTTTCTGGATGCCAGGAACATTGAATGTGTTACCCCTCAACCACAGAGAGAAGGAAACACAATTATCCTACAAATGAGGAATAGGTGTCCAGGGAGGGTAGTGACCTGGTCAACTTCACTCGGCTAGAGTCACTGAGGCAAGATTTGAACTCAGGTCTGCCCCACACTAGAGAACATTCACTTTCCACCACACCCTGTTACCAGGGTGGAAAAGGGCCAATTGTGCATTGCTCTTTGCATCGGTGTCCATAGGCAAGCTGAGAGCTGAGAGTTTCATTTCCCTGGACGCACTCGGTGCTCACCAAAAGCTACACTGACTAGCAAAGTGTGTGGGCAGCACAGCCTCTCAGGGCTGCTCCTCTGTCTGCTCTTACAGAGTGGCTTACAGAGTGGCTATGAACCATCCCAGCCTGGGCCGGGGCCACATCCAAGAGGCAGACAGGCACTCAAGTGCTCGATGGCTTCTGTGGTCCTCACCACCAGCACCTCCAAGGAAGCAAATACATCCGTAGCAGCATCTCTCTAGAGAAAATTATGCCCAGAAGGGAGCTGGATCCAAGACCACTATCCCCAGTGACCAAGTAGGGCCTCCAAGTCAAAGAGAGTGAGCAGGAACTCCATGTGTCCACAAAAGGGGTCAATTTGAGGGAGAGGAAACCACTTGGCAACCTGGCCCAGGCAGTTCTCAACACAACCTCTCTTTGACAAGGCTGGAGCTCTAAGTGACGTGACTTTGCTCCTGGACAAAATACCAAGATGCCAAAGATGCATGGTAGGGACATGTGAGTTCTGGGTTGTTCCGAAAGAATTCAGGCTTGGCCACTGGCATCACTTCCTTTCACCAGTCTCTGTGGATCTTGGGCAAGACAGGCCCATGTTCAATGTCAGGAAGGGCCTTCATCAGAGACCAAGACCCTAGCACCCCAGAGAACCCCTGAAAGTGACATAACAGAGCCAATGAAGGCACAAAGTCCTGAGGGCCAGGACTCTCACACTCACACATGGCCAACACCAGAAACCAGCTCTTGATACAGGAAAGAGATTTATTGACCATTTAGTGCAGGAGCTCCATTACACTGTGGAAGATTCTGGAACACACGATAGAACCAAGGAACCTATAAGAGACCTCGGGAAGATCAACAGTTTTAGGGGACGATCATGACAATGTTGGGGGAAAATGCAGATTAAAGGCACAGACAGGACGCCACTACTTGAAAGGATCTGCTATTCATTGATTTAGAGAAAATGTCTCCAGTGAGTCTGGTCTTTCTGGAAGGAAGACAGTAAGGTGAGGGCACTCCTGACCCCAGTGCAACCGGCCTTAACCTCCTGCATGGGAACTCGGGCCTTCAGAGTCGGTTGCCAAGGCAGGATCCTCGGGAACAGGGTCCGCAGGCGGTGGGAACACAGCTTGGACAAGGAGCACAGGAGGGAGGTGTTGAGCAGGGGTTGCAGGGGAGTCTGCAGGGAGAAAGAGAAGGTTAGACACAGGAGATTGGAAAGATGTCTCAGTGATTGACGGGCAAGAGTAGCCCAAAAGGGTGAAGACCAGGCCTGCTCCCAACAAGGTCCACAGACCCAAGGTCTATACCCACAGTTCTGCTTTCATCTGTGTCTTTAACATCCAGGAGTACTCAGGGAGGGCTTGGCTTGGGGAACTGGCTATCATTTATGGAACTTTCTTTCAACAATCCAGCCTGCTCAGAGCAGGAGAGGTTAATGAGTCCCTCGGCAGCGGAGTGCAGGAAGGCTCCCTCCTTATGATCAGATGGTCCGCAAGCCCTTCCCTCATCTCTGAGGAAGCGCCTGACAGCCCCAGGTGCATGGCTTTGTCAGGAATGGCCCCAATCCCACGTACTTGCAGTCCTCGCTCTCCAGAAGGTTCCGGTACGTGGTGATCTCGTTCTCCAGGCGGGCCTTGACATCCAGCAGCACCTGATACTCCTGGTTCTGCCGCTCCAGGTCAGCCCGGATCTCGGCCAGCTGCTCCTCCACATTGCTGATAAGACTCTGCATCTGGGCCAGCTCCGTGCCATAGCGGGCCTCAGCTTCGCACAGGGAGTTCTGCAGACAGTCCTTCTGCGATGGGAAATGAGGGGGTCAGAGACCCAGGTGCCCGAAACCCAGCAGTAAAAGTCATGGCCAAACTCACCAGGCATGGGCAAGTTCTGAGGAGTCACAGGACATTCCCCGAGCTCTGGAGAAACCACTGTCAATATGACCTTAACTCTGGACACACACAAAAATCTAACTTAAGGAACTGTGGCATGTCGATCCCTGTAGGCCCGCTACCTGAGAAGAAGTGGCACCCAGTAAAATCTTGTGGCATGAGCACGTGAAACTCCACACTGTAGGCTAAAGGAACTTGACTTTTTAAAGGAACCATTTCCTGCATCAAACTGGACTTGACAGCAAGGCATCTCCGCCAGGCAGAGAGGGACCCAGATCGAGGTCTGACTTAATACTAAAAGAACTGATCCATGAGACTTCCAAGAGAGGCTCCTACCAGACCATGGCTTGTGGCATTCTCAGTGCAGGGACGGGGATGGGGGACACATACCAGGGTGTGCTGGGCCTGGCGCTCCACCTCCAGGGCATTCACTGTGCATTTCAGCTCCAGAATCTCGGACTGGCAGCACTGCAGCTCCTCCGAGCAGGACATGGCCTGCAGGCTGATGCCTTCAGACTGGAGCACAGTGGTCACACGACATGGTCAGCATACTCACCACATGGAAGCTGCATCCCCCTCTGCTCAACAGTCCCCTCACCTGGGCCTGGAACCACTGCTCCACGTCCTGGCGGTTGGTCTCCACCATGGTCTCGTACTGGGCCCGCATCTCCCCCAGCACGCGGCTCAGGTCCACGGTGGGCTCCGTGTCCAGCTCGATCCGCAGCTTGTCCCCCAGCTGGCTCCTCAGAATCTTCACTTCCTGAGAGACACAAGGGACAGACACCTTGCGTGAGGAAAGGGCCTTTGACCAAGCAGCAGCACCTGGACCCGCCCCGGCCCACGGGAGGACGGGACCCCACACACAAGCCAGTGTGACAGTCCTGTACAAGGGGAAGGGCCCACCTGGAGATCCTCTTGGTGCCCACAGCAAGTCTGCACATTCCACCAGGGCCACCTGGACCCACGTTGGCCTCATCTGATGCCAGCTGAGAGCCCAGGTGAAGGTGCTCCCTGTGTGCCCAGCACCCTGCCCGTCCCAATGCCCAGAGCCACACCTGCTCATGGTTGCTTTTGAGGCACAGCTGCTCCTCCTTCAGGGACTCCTGCTGGGCCTCCAGGTCAGCCTTGGCCAGGCTCATGTCGTCCAGAAGCTTCTGCGTCCCGCACATGTCCGCCTCTACCAGCTGGCGTAGGGCACGCTCACTCTCATGCCTTCCATCACAGGAGGGGCAGGTCAGCAGAGTGGCTCCCAGGAGTACCCTTGGCTGCCCCATCTCACCTCCCTCATCACCTCGGAGCCCCGCTTACCTGTTTCACCAACATTCACTATGTTTGACACTCTAGCTAAGAGCTCGTGGCCAGGACAAGCAACATTGTGCCCACTGACCAGATGGGAAACTGAGGCTCAGAAAGAATATATGGGTTGTCCAGAATTCTATGGCTGATTAGTAGTGAACGCATGGACTCAACCCAAGTATCTGGCAGCAAATGCAGCATTCATTCCTCCATGGTAGGAGTCGTTCAAGCCCAGAAAAAGAGTGGCCAAAAACAAGCCTCCACACCTTCCCTCTGCTGCCTTCCTGTGGGGCTAATGATTTTCCATCGTCTTTCTGCCTTTCTCATTTATTCACACACAACGCTTCCCACCAAGGAGCTCCAGTGACAGCCCTTCCCACTGATGGATTTGGCCAGCGGTCAGTGAGTCTATCAACAGCCAATGCTCAGACAGTTTATTCTTGCAATGATTCTGGTTTCCAAACAAAATCCCCACATCTTCTAGATACAGGGAGAAATGGCACAGGTCCTGACTGGTCTAGACGAGACCTCCTTTCTTTGTTTTAATGCTTTTGTTCTCTTCCATTCTACAAAGTCGCCATTTCTAGTAATAGGGCAAATTGAGGTTTGGAGGAAAAGGAAGCAGATACTTATACTTATTCACTCATTCATTCATTCTTCTAGTCAATATCTATTCTGAACACCTACAATAAGCCAAGCACTGTCATGGGAGCTTGGAAATAGAGCAGATGCAAGAGTCACCCTAGGCCTCCTGGCCTCACTCACTTGATCCTGAAGTCATCGGCAGCCAGCTTGGCATTGTCGATTTGCACAATCAGCCTGGTGTTCTCGGCCTTGCTGCACAGGATCTGAGGAGAACCAAGAAGACTGTTCACACACAAAGCATTGTACCCTAGGCCCCGTTTTATAGACGACATCTACACTCACGGCTCAAGAGAAACCCCAAACCCAAAGCTTGGCCTTCTCAGACCCAGCATACCCCGGGCCGCCCCAGCCTCACCTTCTGCTGCAGCTCCTCAATGGTACGGAAGTAGGACTGGTAGTCCGGGCACACACTGGACTCGTGGCATTTGCTCCACTCGCGGAGTTTGGTCTCCAGCTCCGCGTTGTCCCGCTCCAGCTGGCGCACCTTCTCCAGGTAGTTGGCCAGGCGGTCGTTCAGGAACCGCATGGTCTCCTTCTCGTGGCCGTTCAGGGTGCCTTCGCCGTAGTTCCCGCAGCTCCCGATGTTAGCGGGAATGTGGCAGGTCCCTGGCAAGGGACAAGCGGTGTTGCAGCTGAGGGGCAGGCAGAGGCTGGGGCGGCCCAGAGGGGTGGAGCCCACGCGGACCCGGTTGGCCTGCGCCACATTGGCCACGAGGCATGGAGAGGCGGCATAGGCCTCTGCGCCGGGATGGCACCCAACCTCCACGGAGCACACGGGAGTGTTTCTCGCTCCGGGAGCCATGGTGCAAACCACGGGGCAGGATGAGCAGCTGCAGGAGGAAGTCATGCTGTCAGGCTGGGGCTGATGGGAGTCCAAGGCAGCTGGGAAGGATGAGCCACTGAGTCTGAGGCCCTCCTCCCTTCCAGCCCTCTTATACCCCATCGGGGTGGGCGTTGGCTCAGATGCTCTGACCTCCAGCCTTGATTGTCTGCCTGTTGTTGTGCCATCATCCTGTTACTCAGCTACTGAGTTGACCATTAAACGTTTCCCACCTCGTTAAAGGAATGTTGAGGAGTCTACGGTGACTCTTTGCTCTTTGATGCCAGGTTGGTTGTTGGGGGGAGGTCAGAGAGTCATTATTTCTGCTCAACAAACACCAGCAGTTCATTCAGGTCCCAAATGTCCTCTCTCTGGACCGGGATGGTCTCTGTGCACATAGCTACAATGAAGGCTCAGGTCTTTCAGTCAGTGATGTACATAGCAGAAGAGATAGGGAACCTCTAGGCTCTCTCACCTGTGCAAGACTCAACTGGGCTTTCCTTTGGAGAGAAAATATCAGTTAATAAAGATGGCAGGTCTACGGACATGATGGGGAGGCCCCATTTCTTCTTTTTCTTCTGTCTTTTACATTTCATAATCCCCGTGAGAAGCAATACAGATCAATGCACTCAGAAGCTGTGGTGCTAAGTCTTGGTTAACTAGTCAGAATCAGCTATTCATTCATTTGTTCATTCATTCATTCAGCATGGTTTCTGAATGTCCCCATAACCAGGTAGTTTCCTGGTTCCTAGACAAGCAATGCTCCCTGTTCTTCAGGAGCAAACATGTCCACAGAAATCTTGGAATGTTTTACACAAACTTAATAAGAATCCTGGATCAACGAGGTAAGTGGAAGGCAGAGGGTCTTTGGTCCTGACCAAGGAAGTATCTGAAGAGAAGCTGCTAAACACAAAAGTGTTTATTTGATCCAAGGAAGGGAAATGGGCACAGAGCTTGAGCAATAGTCAAACGTAAGGTCAAGAGCTAATGCTTGTGGAGTGTGTGGGTGTTCTGGGCATTCTGCTGCATTCCCTCCTATTTCACCCTCACCCCTATGAGAAGGTTACACACGGCCTCTGTGCCAGTGAGGAAATTGGAGCAAAGCACATTCGCTGATCGCCAGGTAGACCTGCTGAACTGGCCAAAGCTGGATTCTGGCTCACCTTGCAGAGCTCACCCTCTTTCCACTCCACCGTGGCCTCAAGAGAACAACTGTGTCAATGCCCTGTCAACATTGGGCCTGAGGGGAGGGCAAGGGGCTCAATTATTGGACAAGAAATAAAATGACTGAAGGTCCTTGTGTTCCAGCAAAGGAAGAAACTTGAATACTGAGGCTGTGAAGACAATAAAATGCACATAGAAAAGTTTCACTCGAGGCTGAGAGTATGTGATACAGTCACGTGTTGCTTAACGATGGGGATATTTTCTGAGAAACGTACCATTAGGAGATTTTGGCGTGCGAACATCATGGAGTGCATTTACACAAACCTAGGCAATACAGCCCACTACACACCTTAGCTACACAGATAGCTGTTGCTTCCGGGCTGTACCATATTTCTGTACTGAATGTTGGAAACAATTGTCGCACAGTGGTAAGGATTTGTGTATCTAAACACAGAAAAGGTCATGCATCGTGCTACACTGTTATGACAGCTACATCACTGGGTGGCAGAAATTGTTCAGCTCTATTATAACCCTATGGGACCGCCATTGTATGAATGGTCTGTCGTTGACAGAGACATCATTATATGGCACATGACTGTGTATCCCAAATCCCAGAGATTCCCAGTAGAGCTGGGAAACAAGTCAACATACAACTGTGGGGCCAGCAGTGATCCCCCAAGTGGTGGAAGGAGAACGGAGGGACCTGAAGATGGAGGGAGGTCCCACGGGACACGGGATTAGACTGTAAATAGCGCTTTGCTCTGAGAAAAGCTCAGGACCAGCACCCCCATGAAAACCAAATGGGCATCAGGGAATGTGACTGTAGGTGAAACCTGGGTTCTTGGAATTCTTTCAAGGGGAGATAAGGGGTCTGGAGTCTTTCCCTAGAAGAAGCCTAGCTTGGATCAGCCCTGGCTCTGCCAGCAACCCGAGTTCAGCAATGACTCATTCTGTTCTGGGTCAATTCCTCGAGGGCCTCTCCCCACAGGCTGCCCTCAGAGACCTTTTCAAAGACCACTTTGTTCCTCTCTTCTGCCTCATCACATAGCATCACTATCATCCAGAAAACTGGACCATTAAAATTCTTTCTTTTGATTTACTAAATAGCATCCAGTGTTTGACCTTATACCCTGGCAGGATTTGTCCCATTGGCTAAAATCATGGTTCCTTCTGTCTCGGGACAAGTGACACATGTTATTTCTTAAGCACCACAGCTAAAACTTTGCATTCTTGGATGACAGCCCTCTCTGAGCTGGATCTGTGACCCTGGCTTGGGCTATGCGTGGTCCATTTTGCATAATGACACGGACGCTGCCTAGTCCTTTGTAAAGCAGGGCTTATCTTTTTTTTTTTTTTCTCAAAGGAACGGGCAGTGGGTGGAAGGCATGAGGTGGGTGTGTGGGAAGCATTCGGCTGAGCAGATGGAAGGAGCCTGTCCTTGACACCCTAGATGATGACATAAGCCTCCTCTGGCTCCCCTTTAAAAAGAGTCCCTGGCCCCTGAGAACCACATATGAGCCAAGTTGCCTGAAGGGAAGCCCTGGAGATGAAGAGAGAAGGGAAAGGTGGTCCTGCAACCCTCCTTCACTCATAGGGTCACTTCTCTATTCAGGAGCAAAAAAAAATTTGAGTCAGTCTCACTGTCACCCAGGCTAGAGTGCAGTGGCATGCCCTGGCTACTACAGCCTTGACCCTCTAGACTCGGGCTTTCTTTCCACCTCAGCCTTCCAAGTAGCTGGAACTGCAGGCATACGCCATCACACCCAGCTAATTTTTGATTTATTGTAGAGATGAGGTCTCGCCAAGTTGCCCAGGCTGTTCTCAAACTCCTAGGCTCAGGCAATCCTTTCGCCCCTACCTCCCAAAGTGCTGGGATTACAGGCATGAATCACCGCACCCAGCAGGAGCTAAATTTTTGAGCTGCAATCTACCTTCAGCAGGAGGGGAGATGATGAATCTGAGACAGCATTGCTCAGGGCTGTGGTGTTAGAATGTATCATGCATCTCTGAATTAGAGAGGAGAGGCATTGTGCAGCCCAAATGGTTTGAGTTCAATCTGCAGCCGCCTTCTCTAGCTGCAAGGGAGAATTCTGAAGATACCCAAAGAAACAGGTGTTGCCCACATCCACAATGCACAAACCACAGATAAGCAATCCATCCTGGTGCAGATGTGCCTGCAAGGCTCTCGGACATGGTGGACAAGGAGAGCAGAGTTCGAGGAAGGGCACCCTGGAGAATCTTTATCATTTCAGAAGTCCACCTCATCAGACTTTGAAAAGAAGGAAAAGTCACCATTTTATTTTCTAGTAAGTAGTTTTTAAAATCTAGTGACTTGGGAACATTTGATTTTAAGTATATTTTAATTATTATTCTGCTTTATTCCTGTCCCAGGTCTCAAGGGTCACTGGGGACTAAGTGATGAAAAAATTATCTTCACTTGCCCTGTTCTTTGTTTCCTGATTCTAGGGTTTCTTTATCTACATTCTAAGACAGGATATTTCCCCTTATTTGTTTCCTATGAAAGTCCTTTACAAAATCCTTTAATGCAGCCCCATAGAGTGGTTAAGACCATGGACTTCGAACTCTCACCTTTCTATTTCTGAGTTCCAGAAGTTACACAAGGAGTATCACTAACATCTGGAATATTACTCCTCACATGAAAAAAACTAGCCCCTATTTCAATCTTATATCAAATCAACACAACCCTAGCCTTAACATTAATAATTTTAATTGCCCTAACCTCTATCGCACTAGGCAAATGAGGAGGACTAAACCAAACACAACTTCGAAAAATCCTAGTTTACTCTTCCATTGCCCATATAGGATGAATAATCGCAATCCTAAAATATAACCCTACTATTATAATTCTCAACCTCCTCATCTATATTACTCTAACAATTACACTATTTTCTATATTAATTCTCTTTTCAAGCACTACCATTTTAATAATATCCAACTCATGAAATAAAGTCCCATTAGCATCATCCATAATACCCCTAGTCCTACTATCCCTAGGAGGATTACCCCCACTCACAGGCTTTCTCCCCAAATGAGCAATCATCCAAGAATTTATAAAAAATGACAACACCCTTATCCCAATATTAATAGCCATTACAGTTTTACTTAACCTATATTTCTATATATAACTAACCTACTCAACAACCCTAACTATATTCCCAGTCAATAATAATACAAAAATAAAATGACAATTCGAAAATACAAAACTAATACTCATTGTACCTACCTTAACAACCTTACCTGCCCTACTTTTACCCCTATCTCCCATACTCCTACTACTGGAATAGGAATTTAGGTTAACTAGACCAAGAGCCTTCAAAGCCCTAAGTAAGCTAAATATACTTAATTCCTGTTCTCTTATTAAGGACTGCAGAGGCCCACTCCACATCAACTAAATGCAAGTTAGTCACTTTAACTTAAGCTAAATCCTTCACACTAGACTAGTGGGCTCCAACCCCACGAAAATTTAGTTAACAGCTAAATACCCTATCCAACTGGCTTCATTCTACTTCTCCCGCCACCAAGAAAAAAAAGACGGGAGAAGTCCCGGCAGAATTGAAGCTGCTTCTTTGAATTTGCAATTCAATATGATATTCACCTCAGGACTTGGTAAAAAGGGGACTCCACCCCTATCTTTAGAGTTACAGCCTAATGCTTTTTTTCAGCCATTTTACCCCTACCTATGTTCATTAACCGTTGATTATTCTCAACCAATCATAAAGACATCGGAACTTTATACTTATTATTTGGTGCTTTAGCTGGAATAGTGGGAACTGCCCTTAGTCTCCTCATCCGAGCAGAACTTGGACAGCCAAGAACCCTATTGGGGGATGACCAAATCTACAATGTGATTGTTACTGCCCATGCTTTCGTAATAATTTTCTTTATAGTAATACCTATTATAATTGGAGGCTTCGGCAATTGACTAGTACCCCTTATAATTGGAGCCCCCGATATAGCATTCCCTCGAAAAAACAACATAAGCTTCTGATTATTACCACCATCTTTCCTTCTACTTCTAGCCTCCTCAATAGTTGAAGCTGGAGCAGGAACTGGTTGAACCATCTATCCCCCTCTAACAGGAAGTTTAGCCCACGCAGGAGCCTCCGTAGATCTCACTATCTTCTCTCTTCACCTAGCAGGAGTATCTTCTATTTTAGGTGCTATTAACTTTATTACAACCATTATCAATATAAAACCTCCCGCCATATCACAATATCAAACCCCCCTATTTGTATGATCTGTCCTAATTACCGCTGTTCTACTGCTACTATCTCTCCCAGTTTTAGCGGCAGGGATTACTATACTCTTAACTGACCGAAACCTTAACACAACCTTTTTTGATCCCGCTGGAGGAGGAGATCCTATTCTCTATCAACACTTATTCTGATTCTTTGGCCACCCTGAAGTATATATTCTTATTCTACCTGGATTTGGCATAATCCCCCATATTGTAACCTACTATTCTGGAAAAAAAGAACCATTCGGTTATATCGGAAGAGTTTGAGCCATAATATCTATTGGTTTCCTAGGTTTTATTGTCTGAGCTCATCATATATTTACAGTAGGAATAGATGTAGATACCCGAGCATACTTTACATCCGCCACCATAATTATTGCTATTCCAACTGGCGTAAAAGTATTTAGCTGATTAGCAACTCTGCATGGAGGTAAGATTAAATGGTCCCCTGCTATACTATGAGCCCTAGGCTTCAGTTTTCTATTCACCGTTGGAGGTTTAACCGGAATTGTCCTTGCCAATTCATCTCTTGATATTGTCCTCCATGACACCTACTATGTAGTAGCACATTTTCACTATGTCCTATCAATAGGAGCAGTATTCGCAATTATAGGAGGCTTCGTCCACTGATTCCCTCCATTCTCAGGATTTACCCTCCACCCAACCTGAGCCAAAACCCATTTCGCAATCATATTTGTAGGGGTTAATTTAACCTTTTTTCCTCAACATTTCCTTGGATTATCAGGTATATCCCGACAATACTCCGATTACCCTGACACATATACTATATGAAATACCATCTCCTCTATAGGCTCATTCATCTCTCTCACCGCAGTTATATTAATAATCTTTATAATTTGAAAGGCCTTCACCTCAAAACGAGAAGTATTAGCAGTTGAGCTCCCATCTACAAGCCTTGAATGACTTCACGGCTGCCCCCCACCCTATCATACATTTGAAGAACCTACCTATGTAAAGGCATAATTAATTACAAGAAAGGAAGGAATTGAACCCCCCAAGATTGGTTTCAAGTCAACTCCATAACCACTATGTCTTTCTTTATAACAAAATACTAGTAAAACTATTACATAACTTTGTCAAAGTTAAATTACAGGCTAAACCCCTGTGTATTTTTATGGCACATCCTCTCCAACTAGGCTTTCAAGACGCCACCTCCCCTATCATAGAAGAATTACTTCATTTTCATGACCATACCTTAATAATCGTTTTTCTAATTAGCTCACTAGTACTTTATATTATCACTCTAATATTAACAACCAAACTAACTCACACAAGCACAATAGATGCCCAAGAAGTAGAGACAGTATGAACCATTTTACCAGCTATTATCCTTATTTTAATTGCTCTTCCTTCTCTACATATTCTTTATATAATAGACTAAATTAATAGCCCATCCCTAACCATTAAAACTATAGGGCATCAATGATACTGAAGCTATGAATATACAGAATACGAAGACCTAAATTTTGACTCCTATATAATCCCTACAACAGACCTCAAACCAGGAGAACTTCGACTACTAGAAGTTGATAACCGTGTAGTCCTACCCATAGAAGTACCAATTCGAATATTAATTTCATCAGAAGATGTCCTTCATTCATGAGCTGTACTCTCCCTAGGCTTAAAAACTGATGCCATCCCCGGACACCTAAATCAAGCAACACTTACATCAACCCAACCAGGCCTCTATTATTGCCAATGCTCAGAAATTTGTGGATCCAATCATAGCTTCATACCCATCGTCCTAGAACTAGTACCACTAAAATATTTTGAAGATTGATCAACATCAATAACTTAATTAACACCATGAAGCTTATATAGCATTAAACTTTTAAGTTAAAGACTGAAAGTATTAACCTTTCCACAGTGAAATGCCCCAACTAAATACATCAACGTGATTTATTACTATTTTATCTATAACATTAACATTTTTCATCTTATTTCAACTGAACATTTCAAAATTAATATATCCCCTCAATCTAAACTTTAAAAGTATTAAAACACAAACATTCAAATTCCCTTGAGAACTAAAATGAACGAAAATTTATTCACCTCTTTCATTACCCCTACAATAATAGGTCTGCCAGTAGTAGTATTAATTATTATATTCCCAATCATCCTATTCCCCACCCCAACTCACCTAATTAACAACCGATTCATCTCTTTACAACAGTGATTGATCCAACTAGTCATTATTAAACAAATAATGACTATGCATAGCGATAAAGGTCGTACTTGATCTCTAATGTTGATTTCCCTAATTTTATTTATTGGATCCACAAACTTACTAGGCCTACTACCTCACTCCTTCACATCAACTACTCAGCTATCAATAAATCTAGGTATAGCAATTTCTTTATGAGCAGGAGTAGTAATTACTGGTTTCCGCTATAAAACCAAAGCATCCTTAGCCCATTTTCTCCCACAAGGAACCCCTATTCCCCTGATCCCTATATTAATTATTATCAAAACTATTAATCTTTTCATTCAACCAATAGCCCTAGCCGTTTGACTAACCGCTAACATTACAGTGGGTCACTTACTTATACATCTAATCAGAGGAGCTACTCTAGTCTTATTATCAATTAATACCATCGCAGCATCAACAACATTTATTATCCTTATGCTACTTACAATTCTAGAACTAGCTGTAGCCTACGTATTCACACTCCTAGTAAGCCTTTACTTACATGACAACACATAATGACCCACCAAACATATGCCTACCATATAGTTAACCCTAGCCCCTGACCACTAACTGGAGCCCTCTCAGCTCTTCTTATAACATCAGGTCTTATTATATGATTTCACTTTAACTCCTTCATACTTCTAACCTTAGGCCTTATTACAAATACACTAACTATATATTAATGATGATGTGATATTATTCGAGAAGGAACATTTCAAGGCCATGATACATCAATCGTACAAAAAGGCCTCTGATATGGTATAATCCTCTTTATCATTTCAGAAGTATTTTTCTTCGCAGGCTTTTTCTGAACCTTTTACCACTCCAGTCTAGCCCCAACCCCCGAACTAGGAGGCTGCTGACCCCCAACAGGTTTACTAGCTGTGTGAACTTGGGCTGATGACTTGACCTCTCTGTGCCTCAGTTCCTGCCTACATAGTCCCAGATGACTTTTGTTTATAGCAAGAACAAATCTTAAGCCATAAATTGGGTGTGAGAAATATATAATATATAACTTTTTTCCTTATACTTGAATAAAATGGTACTTTGTTCTAAATCCTCCATTACACCATATAGTGGACATTTAATCTAATTTTTCCCCCAAGCTCCAGATTTTTTCCTTATACTTGAATAAAATGGTACTTTGTTCTAAATCCTCCATCACACCATATAGTGGACATTTAATCTAATCTTTCCCCCAAGCTCCAGAGGATGTTGGGGAGAAGAGGTGGGAGGGGTTCTGTCCTTGGCATTCGTCCACTCATACTGCAGCCACGGGGACCACGCGGTTCCTCCTAAAAGTTCTTGGTCTTCATGACACCCAGGTGATGCCAGTTCAACCTTGTTCTCCTCCTTCCCCTCTCCAGCTCTCAGGACTTCCTTTGTTATAGTCGTGCTGCTCTCTGATGCACGGGGTTTTTCATTTTTTAGCCTCTGTACCACTACAGGTTCCAGAATTCTCCATGAAGCCTTCTCAGGCCTTTCTGCTCTGACGCCCCATGCCCTATGTCTCCTCTGGGGTTTCTTTTCTCCTCCTGCTTTGACTCTACATCTCAGCCTGAGAGAGGGG
The DNA here is from genome assembly GCF_000164805.1 of Carlito syrichta. NCBI lineage: Eukaryota > Metazoa > Chordata > Mammalia > Primates > Tarsiidae > Carlito > Carlito syrichta. The sequence continues at coordinate 648,726 of NW_007258889.1, read as the reverse complement.
GAGTACAAGCAGAGGACCCCTTCTCCGGGACCACCTCAGCTTCTGAATTCTCTGCATTCCCCACTCCTCTTCCTCCCCTGATCCCACGTGTCTTCATCTAACTTGCGGGCAGGAGCATTAGACCTTCTTCCATCTCATACTAGTCTATGTACTTGTCCACTCGAGGGCTTGCGCTTTGAGACCGAAAATTCTCTTCCCTGCCTCCTGATGTACCATTTATTCCCTGACTCACTGTATGCTGCTCTGTCTACAGCTACTAGAAGAGATCCAGGGCACAAGGAAACATAATGTAAATCTCCCATTGCTACATCAAAATATCCTCCCACCTCACTTCTATCATGGAGAAACTGACTTGTATCATAAGACTATTTGCATGATACAGCTTTTTGTTCTGCTTCAAGTTTTACAGTATTCGTGTTCTACTTGTATGATTTTGTAAGCTAGTTTTTTTTTAGAGGCCTTTCCATGGAACAAACAAAAGAAATATATATATATAGAGAGAGAGAGAGAGAGAGAGAGACATACACACACACACTTTGTCAGTATGTCAACTGACTCCCTGGGGCTCCATGACTTTTGTGCCAAGCAATTTGGGTTGCAGATGTCATTCTGGCCCCAGAACTCAGAAGTCCCTCTGCCCTCCAGGCCTTCATCTGTGAGGGATGATTCTGGCAGATGAGGTCCTTGGGGCATCAGGCCAGGAACCATCTCCACAGTTCTGTGCCCTATTCAGTCTCTGGATTTCCTCTCAATAGTATCAGTCCATCCTCTGGGCTTCTCGGACCATTTTCCGTGGGTGTCAAGCTGACAGAACTCTCATTGACCTGTCTGGAGGTAGCTGTGGGGCAAACAAGCATTACATAGAAAGGAGAAAATTACAATCATGGGAACTTGATAGAATCATGTAGGAATTTGAGGAAACATAAAACTCTGAGTAAGCCATTGTAGAACTGTTTATTTGGCACACTTCACTGATTTTGTGCAGCAAAATAGGGAGATATGAACAACCCTGTTCTTTTTGTTTATTAAAAGTCCACTAGCACTGACTACCCATTTATTCTGAAACATTCTGAAGGTCAAGTCTATCCCTGAGAGTTTGTATTTCTCATCTCAAGAGTTGCCTTCAAGGGGACGCTTCCCCCATCTAACGAGGGTGTTTGGTTCGTTTCTCTTCTCCACTTACACTGAATCTTAGCTTAGCTTGTACATAGCCCTCTTCATAGTGTACTTGGCTGTCGATGTACTTGGATACCCTTAAAGCAGGGATTTGTCTTGTGGCTTTCATCTTGTTCACTTCTGTAATTCCCAGTGCAGCACCTGGCATGACAAAGCATTCATTCAGTAAAAACATGAAAGAAATAGCTACATGAGCTCAGCTATGAAGCAAATCGTACTCAATATTATCCTCCAGAGAATCTGGTGCATGGTGACACTCAGTAAGTCTGTGTTGAATGAATGAATGAATGTATACATGCATGAATAGATGTAGTATGATAACAGACCACAGCGTGTTGTATCAATGACATGAAATCTTTGACATCTTAGTCTTGTGATCCTAAATCAAGTCAAAATTAAGGCAAGATTTGTTTTCATTTAAGACTATATTTATAAGAATAGGCCAGCTGGGTTTGGTGTCTCAGGCTGTAATCCCAGCACTTTGGGAGGCCAAGGTGGATTGCCTGAGCCCGTGGGTTCAAGACCAGTCCAGGCAACTTGGTGATACCTTGTCTCTATAATAAATAATTTTTAAAAATTAACTGGGTGTAATAGCATGCGCCTGTGGTTCTGGCTACTTGGAAGACTGAGGCGGAAGGATTGCCGGAGCCCAGCAGGTTGACGTTGGGGTGGCCATGAGTGTGCCACTGCACTCCAGCCTGGACAACAGAGTGAGACCCAACTCAAAAAGAAAAAGAGAGAGAAAAGAAAAAACCTACAGAACTTTCAAATGTAGATCACCATTAATTCTGCATCTAATACATGTCCGTTTATGAAAAGAATAGAATTCCTTAAACTGACTGTCTGGTCACCATATAGCCCACATTTGCTTCTTCCCACCAAATGGCAACCTCCAGAAACAGCAGAGCCAGCTAATTTGGTTTGACATCACTAGGAAGAGCTCTTCTCTGCTCATGAACTACTGTCCCCTCGAGAGTCACTCTTCACCACATCTCAGATACTGGTGTTGGCCCATGGTCCACATAGTCGGAGCAATTAGGACAAGTCAGGCAGCAGTGTGCTCGGGGAAGAGTAGCTGATTCAGGAAACTGACTCTTATAACTGTCCTTTTATAAGGTTTTTGCCAAATAAATCACAGTCTAGCCCCTTTCCAAGTCACACTGTGTCTTGTGACCCTGAGTATGAAAAAATGTGACATCTGAGGCTCACACGGTAAGATGTCCTTCAAAAGGCAGCATATTTTCTTTATCCAGTCCACCACTGATAAGCACCTAGGTTGTGCCACAGGGAATAGTGCTGCAATAAAAGTACAAGTATATGACGTGGAATACTACACAACCATAAACAAGAGTGAAATCATGTAGCAGCGTGGATGCAACTGGAAGCCATAACCCTGAATGAATTAACGCAGAAACAGGAAGCCAAATACCGCATGTTCTCACTTATAAATAGGAGCTAAACACTGGGTACAGAGACATACAGACAAGAACAACAGACACCGGGCTCCCAGAGGAGGAAGAGAGGAAGGGAGAGGGACAAGGCTGAAAAACCACCTATTGGGTACCATGCTCACTATTTGGGTGATGGGTTTACTGGAAGCCCAAACCTCACCATTATGCAATCTACCTATGTAACAAATCTGGGCACTAACCCCTGAATTTAAAGATAATAAAGAAATAAATAAGTAAAAGGTAGCTCAGAACCTCTCAAAGGAACAGAGAAGAAATCCTCAAGTGATGCGAAACAATGACAATTGACTTGCAGCCAGAGTGGTCAGGTCCGAATTCCGATTCAAACACTTGCTAAACGTCTAGGCTCCACCAAGCTACTTAGCTTCTGTGGGCTTCAATGACTCATCTTCTGAAAGCAGCTGTGATGTCTGCCCTACAGGAGTGCTCCAGAATGGCCTTCTGTTCTTGGAGGGAAGAGATAGCATCTACTACCAGGCGGGAGGAAACCACTGCTATATAACACTCCATTTTAAAACTCTACAGTTACTTTCAAACGTTTAACAATCAAAGAGGAAGAAATCAAAAGCAGCCTCCACATGGTGTAAATGCTGCTGTTCATAGTGAGAAAGGAAATCCATGAGGCTCAGAGTCAGGAAACTGAGGCTGGCCTGAGGCAGGAGGCTCTTCCCTGAAAAGCAGCATCCTAAAGGTGGGCACCAACATAACAGATCCTATGTTCATTTGCTTGTCTTCTCAGAAAGAGTCAACCCTACAGAGGAAACTTTCCAACTCAGACCATGAGAGAAACCAAGCTAGCTGCTGAAAGGCTCCCGTTCCCGCCCCCCCTCACACAGTCCCATCAATCAACTTCGGGCAAGAGAGCAACTTGGTTTTATCACGAGAGGTTCTTCTCGAACGGCACCCCTCATCACCAGGCCCACATTCAGCACCCAAATAGAGATCTTTCCATCTCCAGGAAGTTGAAACTAGCTTGTACCATGCCAGCCTTTACTCTGACATTGGTGGCCAGTGTCACTTCTCTATTTCTCCTTGTTCTTTTTTCTCCCATGAAGCTACAAGTTGTGGCAAGCAGCAGGGCTATTATGAGCTGTTTTTCCAATGAGCTGGGGACCTATTCAGAAACTAGAACCACACGTGGGCAGAATCTGCCTTCCCTCTGCGTCTCCAAAAAAGTTCTACAGGGATCGTGATGGCCCTTAAAATTACCAAGTGCCTCTTGGGCCTGAGGCATGTCCTCCTATCACTTTAACCCTGGTGAACCCAGAGGGAAAACAAAACCACTATAGAAATGGGGCCCCCTCTCCTTGGATGGACTTTATTGTATAAGGGAGTTGGTAAGAAGACTCTGCCCTTCAAAGCAAAGCTTCCTCATTCCTGGAACTAAAGCAAGTGCTCAGATGCAATTTGCTCTGGGAAGCAAGTTCTTATATGACCATTTTGTTCCTGATTGAACTTAGTGCTAAAGGAAATTGATTTTAGCTGCCTTGAGGAAGAGAGCCTTTGAGCCCAGCCAGTGTGGCTTAGCACCTGTATTTCTAACCATTAATACAATATTGGCTCCAGGCGAGGAATTTTTTTTTTTTTTTTTTTTTTTTTTTTTGGTGCTTTCTCTGTTTCAGAGTATTTTCATTTCTGTTATCTCACTTACTAATCCCAGCACTTTGGGAGGCTGAGGCAAGAGGATTGCCTGAGCTCAGGGGTTCAAGACCAGCCTGGGCAACTTGGTGAGCCCTCATCTCCACAATAAATCAAAACATTAGCTGGGCATGGTAGCTCGTGCCTGTAGTTCCAGCTACTTGGAAGGCTGAGGCAGAAGGATCACCTGAGCTCAGCAAGTCAAGGCTGTGGTGGCTGTGAGTGTGAGTGTGCCACTGCACTCCAGCCTGGGTGACACAGTGAGATTCCGACTCAGAAAAAAAAATTCATGACAGATCTGAAGTGTAGGCAGGAGAGATAACACTAAACCCATTTTATAGCAGAAAAATGCTGAAGCTTAGGCGTGCAAAGTGATTATTCTAAAGCTCCACGGCAAGTCAGAGACAAAGTCAGGACCAGAAGCATTCGTTCTTTCAACAGATGTTTATTGAACATCTACTCTACCCAAGCAGTGGGCTGGGCTCTGGGGATGCAGCGATGAACAATTGGTAATTCTGAGTAAGCACTTTAATCAGGGAAACAATGGATTCCGAGTGGATACCAAGATACCGAGCGAGTTCAGCTGTTGGGAGATGCCGAGGAACAGGACAGAGGGCTGGAGGGTGTGAGTACTTCAGTTGAATGGTCAAGCAGGAGCTCCCAGAGGAAGGTCCTTTCCGCTGACCGGAACATCAGTGGCATGGAAAAGAGCACTCCAGAGAGGAGGAAGGGCAGGGACAGGTATCCCGGCATCCAAGGAACAGAAAAGTCAAGTGGCTGGTGTGCGGATCATGGTAAGGAAGCCAGAAAGTGGGAAAAGATGAGGTGGGAGCATAGTAAACAAGTATAACATTTTGAAAATATTGTAAGGATATCTTTCCCATTACCCTTCAATCATTATGCCCAGCAGCTCTCCACCCATTGAATCAATAGGTTTCGATTCAGAATGTGCTAGAAAAGAAATTAAAGTCATTGTTCAAATTTTACTATAAAATTAGATGGGGAGAAGGGTTTTTGCCAGACTAGTCTTGAGAGTCAGAATTTCTAGAGAATAAACAGCGATTTCTTAATTTGAAAGTCCCCTTCACACAGCAAGAAGCTACATCAGCCATCTGGAGGAAGCTGTGTTGCCCTAGGAGAGGCAAGCCTGGTCCTTGGTGAAAGGTAGGACTCCTGAGTAGAAAGACCTCAGGATTGATACCAGGGAAGTTTCCACTGAACCAGGAGAAAGGGAGAAGGGAAGAAGAGGGGTCTGGTCAGGTATACAATCTGGTTCTATTTCCCTCAGTTTCCCTCTCCCAGGGGGCCATAATCCAGGCCTGGAGATGCTAGGAACAACCCAATGAAAGTGGAGGATTCCAGACAGTGATGTTTCTTCTTTATGTCCCTCGACACAGACTATGAAAATCTAAAGTTAAAATTGGTGTCCTAGAAGTACAAATGCAACTCTAAGCCATGCCCGACTCCCACCCCAAAATGCTTCTTCAATCTAAATCTCACTCTTCAATCTCTCTAATGTAAAATATTTCGAGCCCTCATGGGGAGGTGGAGTCCAGTCAACTCATCTGGAAAAACCAGGAGCTGGGAGGGAAGGATTCCCATCAAGATTCCGCCATTCCCAGTGACTCCAGCCTTTGGACAGGCCTTAGCATACAGAAAGGCAGTCATAGTTAGAAGCCAGGTTTTCTAAATGTATTACAGGCATTTCTCTTTGGACACCCCCAACTTTCATCAGCCCCTGCGGGTCCACAGATGTTCAGAATCGGACCCCGGTGCTGACACCACAGGCTGACCCAGGCCCACAAGTAGTGCGGGGGACACAGGAGGGAGCCCCACAGGAGGGTGGGGTGGAGCACGGATTGCAGGGGAGTCTGTGGAGAGAGAACAAGGAGAGATAAGTTAGGGGTGGGGAAATGAATGGGGTCTCGGGGATATTTGGGGTGTGAGGAAGGGATTCCCACTCCAAAACAACAGAACATGGACCCAGCGGAAGTCATAGCCATGAGTCCTAGATGCACCACTAGGGTTGGACTAAGTGGTCTCTAAAATGCTGCCATCATTAACGTGTTCTAGATGAGAGTCAAGTTCCCACCCATAGGATAGAAATTACTAGAATTTAAGAAAGGAAAAGCGAGCCCAAAAACCTGCAGAAACCTACAGTCACATCTCCTGTTAAAGGAACAGCCAAATTCTAACTCTCATCAGTCCATGGTTACTCCAAGCAGTCCTAGCAGTGACCTGGTAAATGTCCTCTAAAGGATAGTCATTCCCTTCACTCTATCAAACGCGCAGAGTATACAGGTGGGACAGGGTAACGTCTACACAGAGCCTCGTGCTACCTAGAGACAGGCCTTCCATTGCACTGACGACCTCACAAGAACTGGGTAAATGATTGGGCCAGGGATGACACCAATCCCACATACTTGCAGTCCTCACTCTCCAGAAGGTTTCGGTACGTGGCAATCTCATTCTCCAGCCGGGCCTTGACATCCAGCAGCACCTGATATTCCTGGTTCTGCCGCTCCAGGTCAGCCCGGATCTCAGCCAGCTGCTCCTCCACGTTGCTGATAAGACTCTGCATCTGGGCCAGCTCTTTGCCATAGCGGGCCTCGGCCTCGCACAGGGAGTTCTGCAGACAGTCCTTCTGCGAAGGGAAATGAGGGGGTGAAACACCCAAGGCCTCTGGGAAACAGCTACATGAACTGAAACTTAATGCTGATGACAGTGGCCAGACCTGCTGCAGTATGAAAACCCAGCACAGGGCAGAATCCAGGCACTCAAACCCTAGAACTACGATACATCAAGTTGACTATGAGCAAGTTTTGTCCAAATAGGCACGTACTCCAAAGCCTAGTTAATTGCATATTATCCAGCCCTATATTGCCAACCTAACAAAAAATTTGGAACTCAATCAATTTTTGTGCACTGAAGGCCTATTCTTAAATATATTTTACTAAAAGGAGAAATTGACTTTTTAAGGTATATATTTGGGTTTCACTTGCTCTTGATAATAAAGACAAAAAGACATATTGACAATCAGTGACTTTGCAGGTAGGAGGACATGGTTAACGACACCTCCAAAATAAATTACCACCAGGCCACCACAGTGTTCATAGTGGAGGGACAGGGATGGGGGATACATACCAGGGTATGCTGGGCCTGGCGCTCCACCTCTAGGGCATTCACCGTGCATTTCAGCTCCAGAATCTCGGACTGGCAGCACTGCAGCTCCTCCGAGCAGGACATGGCCTGCAGGCTGATGCCTTCAGACTGGAGCACAGTGGTCACACGGCATGGTCAGCATACTCACCACATGAAAGCGGCATCCCCCTCCACTTGGCAGCCCCCTCACCTGGGCCTGGAACCATTGTTCCACATCCTGGCGGTTGGTCTCCACCATGGCCTCGTACTGGGCCCGCATCTCCCCCAGCACGCGGCTCAGGTCCACGGTGGGCTCCGTGTCCAGCTCGATCCGCAGCTTGTCCCCCAGCTGGCTCCTCAGAATCTTCACTTCCTGAGAGACACAAGGGACACACACCTTGTGTGAGGAAAGGGCCTTTGACCAAGCAGCAGCACCTGGACCCACCCCAGCACACGGGAGGACGGGACCCCACACACAAGCTGGTATGACAATCCTGCCAGGTGCAAGGGGAGGGGCCCATCTGGAGACCCTACTGGCACCCACAGCAAGTCTGCACATTCCACTGGGGCCGCCTGAACCCCAGCCCCACGTCAGCCTCATCTAACACCAGCCAAGAACCTGGGATGGGGCACTTCCTGTGTGCCCAGCACCCTCCCCGTCCCAGTGCCCAGGGCCACACCTGCTCATGGTTGCTCTTAAGGCAGAGCTGCTCCTCCTTCAGGGACTCTTGCTGGGCCTCCAGGTCGGCCTTGGCCAGGCTCATGTCGTCCAGGAGCTTCTGCGTCCCACACATGTCTGCCTCTACCAGCTGGCGTAGTGCGCGCTCACTTTCGTGCCTTCCATCACGGGAGGGGTGGGTCAGTGGGGTGGCCTACGGGAGCCCTCTCGACTGCCCCATCCCACCTCCCTCACCACCTTGGAGTCCCGCTTGCTCACTCTGCTGATCCCTCTGGCCTCAAAGGCAAACTAGACACAGTCCCTCTCCTCAAAGAGCTCAGGGTCTAGAAAAGCATTCTCAGCTGTGTATTGTACAATACACACGTCACCATCGTACAGTGAGGCCACTGAGGTGCAGGAAGATTGGCTAACTTAACTGAGATCATAGGTCTCAGGACCCAGCTCAGCAGCATTCAGGCCACTGCAGGAGCTGCCAGTTAACCAGGACTGGCAGTAGCCAGTGCCTAAATGTGTATGTCCTGTTCCTTATTCCTGCTTTCAGCTGTTTGTGTTACTTTTTTTGAGTCTAGTGGGCACACCTGGTACCTGAGGGCTCCCTAGTTAAATCTGGACAATGACTTCGTGACTGACTCCTCCTGACTCATACTTGAAACTCAATGGCCATCTTGGCTCAATTCGTCCTTGCAATCACCTCATTTTGCTCCAGGTTAATGAAATTGAACTCAGGCTCCCTGATCTTCCATGTTGGGGAAATAAAGATTAGCATACATGCTTGACTTCGTGATGTATTTTCCCTTCCACTTTCTATTAGTTCTGATTATAACAAAAGTTTTAATTTGGGAAATCCATCAAGGAAGGAAAAGGACAGTAATTCACTCTACAAGTATTTGGGCACTGGGACGTAGGGTGGAGGAAGGAGTCACCCTGGGCCTCCTGGCCTCACTCACTTGATCCTGAAGTCATCAGCGGCCAGCTTGGCATTGTCCATTTGCACAATCAGCCTTGCGTTCTCAGCCTTGCTGCACAGGATCTGAAGAGAACCAAGAAGAACGTTCGCACGCAAAGCATCGCGCTCTGGGCCCATCTCAGGAGAATCCAAAAACCCAAAACTCTTTGGGCCTCACGGGGATTTTTCTGGCTCGCTCTCCTGCCTTCTCAGACCCAGCACACCCCAGGCCGCCCCAGCCTCACCTTCTGCTGCAGCTCCTCGATGGTGCGGAAGTAGGATTGATAGTCCGGGCACACACTGGACTCGTGGCATTTGCTCCACTCGCGGAGTTTGGTCTCCAGCTCCGCGTTGTCCCGCTCCAGCTGGCGCACCTTCTCCAGGTAGTTGGCCAGGCGGTCATTCAGGAACCGCATGGTCTCCTTCTCGTGGCCGTTCAGGGTGCCTTCGCCGTAGGTCCCGCAGCTCCCGATGTTAGCGGGAATGTGGCAGGTCCCTGGCAAGGGACAAGCAGTGCGGCAGCTGAAGGGCAGGCAGAGGCTGGGGCGGCCCAGAGGGGTGGAGCCCACGCGGACCCGGTTGGCCTGCGCCACATTGGCCACGAGGCATGGAGAGGCGGCATAGGCCTCTGCGCCGGGATGGCACCCAACCTCCACGGAGCACACGGGAGTGTTTCTCGCTCCGGGAGCCATGGTGCAAACCAGGGGGCAGGATGAGCAGCTGCAGGAGGAAGTCATGCTGTCAGGCTGGGGCTGATGGGAGTCCAAGGCAGCTGGGAAGGATGAGCCACTGAGTCTGAGGCCCTCCTCCCTTCCAGCCCTCTTATACCCCATCGGGGTGGGCGTTGGCTCAGACGCTCTGACCTCCAGCCTTGATGGTCTGCCTGTTGTTGTGCCATCATCCTGTTACTCAGCTACTGAGTTGACCATTAAACGTTTCCCACCTCGTTAAAGGAGTCTCCGGTGCCTCTTTGCTCTTTGATGCCAGGTTGGCTGGTGGAGGGGAAGTCGGAAGTTTTTTATTGTTTTTCAAAAAAAAAAGGTTCTTCTGGCCATCAGACGTGTGTGCCTTGATGGGAGTTGGCTTCTTGATGGAAGTGACCATGCTGGAGGCGTGAACATTCCTGATGGTCAATGGCGTAACGGGAGGAAGCCCTGAAACAACAGTGGTGTTCACTTGGGTTAAGACTCAGCCAGCCCTCCCACCCCAGGGAAGAAATGGATTCTTAGTGTCAGTGGATGCTATGTTGTTTGCTTATCAAGGAGTTCTGCATTTCTTCTCTGTTTAGCTGTCTGCCTTTTAGACTCACTTTGAAAAGCAATAAAACTTAGGTAAATCCATTCATTCACCACATATCTCCTGGCTACACACCAGGCACTGCGCTGCACGTTTAGCATACGGCTGGGTAAGCGTGAAACAGTCTCTGCCACCAGAAAACAAACATTTTCCATTTGTGTCTAGTAGCTTGGGTAGACATGATGTTTTTTAAAAAGCGTGTGAGGAGAGGCACGGTGCCTCATGCCTGTAATGCCAGCACTCTGAGAGACCAAGGCAGGAGGATTACCTGAGGTCAGGAGTTCCAGACCAGCCTGGGCAACATAGAAGACCCCCCCCCCATCTCTACAAAATATACAAAAATTAGCCAGGTGTGGTGGTGTGTGCCTATAGTCCCAGCTATTGAGGCAGGAGGATCGCTGGAGCTCAGGAGTTCAAGGCTACAGTGAGCTATGATCACACCACTGCCCTCCAGACTGGGCAACAGAGTAAGACTCTGTATCTAAAAAAAAAAAAAAAAATTAAATGAATAATATGAAAATAAACAAGATGTTTGAGAAGTTCATCAGGATGAGAAAGACTCTGAAAACCACGGTTTATCTGGACCAAGAAGGGTGAGCTGAAGAAGCCAGAAACAAACAACAATATTTTTGAATTCCAAATAAGAACTTGACTGTGAAAGCTGAAGGATGTTGAGCGAGGAGAGCCTCTGTGAACTCTCTCCGTGTCTTGCTTGACGCTAAAGTCAGTTTGAGCACCCACCCTATGTGTCGAGGGATTGATCAATGATATTGTTTAATCCTAACTACGATCCTGGTCAGTGGGTATTCTTCTCTTAATTTTACAAAAGACGTAAGTAAGTCATCGAGGTCCAGAGGAGTGAAGCCATTTTTCTAAGACCAATCCCATTATAAAGTTAAAAGCCTGTTCTCAGTATCAGTGTCCTTCAGCTCCAGAATCTATTATTGCTCTCTTCACCTTGACCACCACCACATCACCCATCCCAAGGAGAACACTGTGTCGTTGCTAGAACGAAGAAGAATTAAACAACCGAGAAACTGGGCAGGGAGTCGAAATTAAGATACAAAACAAAAATCCAACATTGTATATTGTTCTCTTTGAATGTGGCATTACCAACATAATAGAACAGGGTTTCTCCAAGGGCTAAGTCAGAAGGTACCCAGGGAAAGCTCTGTCTCTAAAATGGTTATCCTGTGCATTCCACATTTGGGAAGCTCTTGGACCCAAGAGAGCCAACTGCCGAGAGCCCAGAAGTTTTCTCACAAAATGTGTGGCAGTAGATAAATAGGTTCCTGGAACTTAGAAAAACCTACAGCAAAACAAGACCACCCAGTGGTGATAACCAGATGTTTGAGAAAATTATTATTTGCCCTCAGCATTGAACAAGAGCTGAGCCTACACCTCTATAGGGACCAGATATGCGTATGAAAACAGGTTATTGGAGTTTTATCAAGAAGAAAAACAGAATTGGATAATTCTGTCTAGATTGGGCTTCCCAAGAAAGTAACTAGTGGTGGTCTGCTCTGAACTAAGAGTCGGAGCTCAGCGATAAATGACCTTTTGCAGACACTTCATCAGGAGACATTGCCGGAGTAGACTATTCCATCCTTCAGAGGCCTCTGGGTGCCATCTGCATACATTACATCTTCAAACACCCTTTTGTTAGCCTCCTCTGCCTCATCACAGAGCAACAAGCCTCTATAAACCAGAGAGCTGGACTTTTCAAGTCATTTCCTTTGATTTGCTGAGCAACATCCGTCTTTTGACTTTACCCCCCCATCAGTATTCATTCCATGGGACACGCCATTATTTCTTATCATCAAAACACACGATGCTTGTTACTTTAAACATCACTGCTGAAGCGTTGCGGGTCTGGGTGACGCTCCTTTCTGCGGAAGCTTGATCTCACGCTCCTGGTTGGGGCTTCTACTGAGTGTGCTGTTTTGCATAATGACACGGATGCTGTATGCTTTAAAAGGTCACTTGGTTCCACTGATTTGTATTTTTCTCAAAGGAGGCCAATGTGGGGTGAAGATGCTAAGATCCCAACCCTTTAAAAAGAGTCCCTGTGGCCCCTGGTGACCAAATATAAGCCAAGTTCAGGAACAAGAAGTGGTGAAGACAGAGTGTGAGAGTTGGAAGCCTATAGCCCCTGTCATTCACCTGTGTGTACATGTTCTCATCATGGATTCTCCCCTTAGACATACCAATCCCCAGAGGCATAGAGTCCACTGCAGACAGAGATGAGGAACTTTTTCTTGGGATGCTATTTTCAAACATAGTGTTGGCACGTACGAGTGCATTTCAACTAGCAGAATAGAAAGGTGTGGAATCATAGGCTGGCACCTGGAAAGTGTACCTAACCCACAGCTTACTTTTTCTATGTAATGGTTCCTACTGCAAAAGAATGCAGAAACATCCAGGGAATTGTACACAGGGTGGGAACAGCACACATCACACATTGCAGTGAATGCAGGGATTTAAGATAACTCCTGTGTATACAGCCTAGTACTGTCACATCTGCTAGGTGTTAGGAAATAGTGCCCCAAACAATCATAGGCCAAAGAAGCCATGAAGTCTCTTAAGAGGAGAGGTCGAGCATATTAATTAACATATTATTCTAGGTATCCAGCTGCTGAGATGTTGATAAATAGAAGAGGCACTCTGTTCAAACTAAATAGAATTTTTCCTATATATGAATGTATACTCATTTATGAAGAAGAAATACAAACGAAAAGAACAAGATGCTGTTTTCTCTTTATCAGATTTTTGTTTGCATTGGATAATAGCACACAGTGTTGGCACAAGTGTGGGAACCAGTCCCATCCTATTCCGTGGATGGGGTGAAAACTAGTGCAATCATGAGTTTGCATCTCCCTTGCAGGGACGGGGACAAGGCCCATGCAGAGGTGCCCATGAGCCTCAGACTTGCCTCTGCCAGCCTCATCTGCTGCTCCCGGTTCTTCGACAATCCGTCCACTGGGGAGTAGTTCGAGATGCTCACACTGCCACGGTGGGAGATGGTTGAGGGAGACTCCAGAAGGTGGGTTGAGAGAGTTTCAAGATCCTTGATAATCAGGGCTCTAAGAAGAGAGGAAAATGTAGAATTCTGTTTCAACCTAAGTAAAAATAGGTCTTTGGTATCGTTCAAAGATATTCATGGTGGGATATATGAAAATACTGAAAACTCTGCTTTATTTTGCTCATGACAAACCCATGAATGTGAAATATCTTGATTCTGAAACACCTTGTGGCTGGTATCTATCATAGACAGATTATGGAAACCATGGAAACTATCACTGGAAACTATGGTTGTCTCTTCCCTTGGAAACTGTGACTGTATCTTCCCCACCACTGGTCTGGGAGCCCCTGTGGTCAGGAAGTTTGTCATGTTGCTTTTTCCTCATTCATCTCCATATCCCCAGAGCCTGGTTGCAGGGTAGGTACTCCATTCATCTGTGTTTATTACATAAGCAGGTCATGAAAACATAGTATGGCCAAGCAAAGATGTGTTGGACCAATGAAGCAAAATGTACGTTGAACCAAAAGGCATGTTGAACCAATGGAGTAAAATTGTGGATTATTATTAAGCAATGTGAAAAAATAAATACACAACCAGAAGTGTGCTGATAAATTTGCTCTCCAGAAAAAAATTCCCAATTTGCAGTATGTGCCAATTTCTGTGTTGTAAACACTCCCACAACAGCCAACTTCAAGCTACCAATATGATGTCACTGAAATGCTCAAAATCAGTTCTTGTGAGCCAGTGAGAGTTAGCCCCAGTGTACCACTTGATCTCACCAAATCCAAAATCGTGGCAGTATATTCCTTTCATACTAATTTATTTTATAAGTCCTACAGATAAACCAAAGGTAGATCACATTTGCTGATACATGCAAGAGATATACCCCTAGAAGAGAAAGAAGATGTGGGGTCGTGGTGCCGCCCAGAACGGCTTTATCATCTCACCACTGGCTGTGATGATCCAGTTCCCCTCAGAGCCCCAAGTCCCAGCTGAACCTTGGGGGTCTAAGGAAGCTCACACAGCCTCAAGAAAAGACAGAAGCGGCTGGTTTGTTTGGACATCACGGGGAATAACCGTTCTCTGCGGATGCCGCATGCTTCCCTCAAGAGTCACCCCTTACCCTTTCTCAGAGACTGACAGTGACCCAGAAAAGATACAAGCCCAAGTGAGGCATTTGACCAGCATTAGGCAGAGATAAGCCAGCATGGAGGAGATGCTTTTTGATAAGAAAACTGTATAGACTTTTGTTTGGTAGAAATTTCTGTAGAGATTTCTGAAAAAAGCTGAACATTTTTCTAAGTTACTTTGTCAGCCCCTAGGACAGTGATTCCCCAAGTCTGGTTTTTTGGCCAGCAGCGTCAGCACTACCCTGAAACTTGTTAGAAATACACATTCTGAGCTGGACTCAGTGGCTCAGCCTGTAACCTCAGCACTTTGGGAGCCTGAGACGGGTGGATTACCTGAGCCCACTGGTTCGAGACCAGCCTGAGCAACTTGGTGAGACCTCATCTCTACCATAAATAAAAATTAGCCGGTCCTGGTAGTGCACACCTGTAGTTATGGTTACTTGGAAGGCTAAGGCGGAAGGATCGCTGGAGCCCAGCAGGCCAACGCTGGTGTGGCCGTGAGTGTGCCACTGCACTCCAGACTGGTCGACAGAGTGAGCGAGACTCCAACTAAAAAAAAAAAAGAAATACACATTCTCAGATCTCACACCTACTAAATTCAGAAATTCTGGGGTTGGAGCCCAGCAATCTAGGGTTTAACAAGCCCTCCAAGCAATTGTGATCAACACTCAGACCTGATAAGCACTGCTCTAAGAAAAGGAAACAGTCCTGAACACGGGGATTCGGGGATTCGAAATGTCTTGAGCAAACATACTGTCCTCCTGATGCTGGGAGGGGTGAGGAGCAAAACTCGTGGATACTTTGGCTCATCCCTAAAATGAATTTTAGAGAGGTCAGCAAAAGTTTTAAAACAAAGTTTATTCGCTGAAGAAGAAAGGAAAGAAAGGTAGACATTCCAGAGCTGGCAAAGGTATGAGAAACCACACCTTTTGCTTTTTACAATAGGCCTGATATACCTTCACAATGATTGGCATGCTAAAGAGGGTAGAGCCCAGGTAACTGCCACTTCAGAGATTGATAGCTCTCCACTTCTGATGGGAGGAGAGGAGAGGAGGGGTGATCTTTTCCTGATCGTATTGCCTTTTGCAGGAGACCTGCCAGACATTTCTAGTTCACAAGTTCATGAGCTAAAAGGTGGTTTTATTATCATCTCTGTGCCTTTGGTTAGTTAAGGAGTGGTATTGGCCTTCTGCCTCCCACTGGGAAGCCAAAAGATTCTTAGTGATTATTATGCTAAACCATGAATTGAAAGGTTGGGCAGTCCTATTCTTACATCTAATGGGGTTTTCTTTTGATTTGCTGAGGGGGTGGGGTAGATTGCCAGCTTGGCCTGCAGTAAAATGTAATTTTTTAAATGTCTGACTGCTTCCTGAAACCCATAGATGTGAGATGTGATGTGAGTTAGGGTCGCTGGTTAGACCAGTGCTAGCGACCCTAACTCACATCACCCCAGCCTTTGAAAACCCATTGAGAACAGCTGCTAACTTTACCAGCACATTAGAATCCCCTTTTAGAAATCCTGATGCCTAGGCCACGCCCAAATCAATGGCATCAGAATCCCCAGAAGTAGGGTCAGACATCCATACTTTTTAAAGCTCCCCAGGTGGTCCCATCATGCAAGTGTTCAAAGTTGTCCCCAGGTGTTTCAAGACGTTCCAATGTGCAGGTTGAGAAGAACAAGAAAAGAGAGATTGGGAACGGTGGTAGAGTGAGAAGCAGCACCTTGGAGTCCAACGGAAGTGCAGATTCTGATGTTACCATGTGCTTTTAAGCCACCCGGCTTTTCTTTTCTCTTGTTGGAAATGAGGGTTGTAAATCCTGCCCTGGGAATCACTTGGGAGGATTTGCATTCTAGAAAGCGGTTGTCAGTTAGTAATGAAACAACTTTAAATAAAGCAATGCAAGGTTGCAAGACCTTATCTACAATCCTGAAATCCAAAAATGTCTCTGTTAGATCTCTCTGGGTCCTCCAAAAGTGTTAGAGTCACACTCCCAGCAGGGCCTCCAGAATGTTAGGTCAGGCCCACTGCGGGGAGGGATATCTGGTGTGTGATCCGATGCCACATGAAAGATGCAAAGAATTGCACAGAAGTTAGATTAGGGAATATAGTTTATTTAAAGCTAAATAAGAAAGAGAGAGGGAGAGGAGATTCACCTCTCCAAGATAGGGGAGGAGATCAAAGCTTAAGAAAACTCGGCTTGGCCATAGCTCACAAAGCACATGGCCACCCATAGCTTAGCAAGGCAGTGGCCACAATGGCCTGGCAATGGCAAATGGTTACTCATGAGTGAGTCCTTTTAACCCTTCCCTTTGATGGGGGAAGGTCATTAAGGTGATTGGGTGGTGATCTGCTCCACATCATCATGAAGGGGCAGGTAAGTGCAGGTACCAACGTCAGGTGATGGATAGTCAAGTTCTCCCCCATACCCATCAGGGGTCTAATGAGAGACCAGGCATGGATGCCCTGTGAGGAATGGCTTCTCTGCTGTTCATGTCTCTTTCATATGAACACCAGGATGAGAGTGTTGAACTCTGATAAGTGGTTGAGATCTATGAAGGTAGAGCCATACCCCTGTAGTATGCAGGGACCTGTCTGACTTGTCAATCTCCTGCAGAGGACAGGCACACTCAGAAGGAAAGAAGCATGTCTAGAACTCATCGCCTTGCGCTAGACAACCAGAAGTCTGGCATCTGGGTTGAGGCTTATGTGAGAACAGAGGTCAGATATGGTATTGAGCATGCAGGGGGAAAGAGTTCACACGTGGCATCTCTGCCCACCCCCTACTTCTGCTCTCACCATGTGACACACCAGCTCCCTCTCCACCAGCCATGACTGTAAGCTTCCTGAGGCCTCCCCAGAAGCCCAGCAGATGCTGGTGCCATGCAGAACCATGTTCCCAAATAAACATCTTTTCTTTGTAAATTACCCAGTCTCCCGTACTTCTTTATGGCAACACAAAATGGATTAATAGAGAGGTTCTCAAACAAGATCATCTTCCTTCCAGAACCATGAGATTAGGACAGGGCAGTCGGTCCCAGGGCAGGCTGTGAGCTAAACCACCTAGATCCATTATCCATAGATTCCTCTCTCCCCATCACCATCAGTTCTCAGCGTGATGCCAAGTCTCCTCTGAAACACCCTCCACTCAGCAACAGGGAATCTGGGGTCCTGCATTTACCCTTGATCAGGGTTAGAATGAGCAGAGACTCCCCAGTCCTGGGCAAAGAACTTAGTGATTTTCCCCAAGGGCAAGTGACCCAGGTAGGCAGGACTGAATTATTTGGCCCCTTCTCCCAGCCATCCCCCTCCCAGAGTGTCCTAGGCTAACAAGACAGGAGTAGGACTTTTTCTCATTAAAGAGGGGGTGTTCCTATGCAGGCTCTGTTTCCAGCGTTGCCACTCGTGAGCTGCGTGGCCTGAAAAAGTCAGCTTGCTCTCTGCACCCTTCCCCATCCTAAAATATACGCACTAGAAAAGACCATGTGTCTGCACTCTTGTTTAAATTTCAAGACCCACCTGGGCAGCAAGACCTCATCTCTACAATAAAATCAAAAAATTAGCCGGGCATGGTAGTGCGCGCCTGTAATTCCGGCTACTCGGAAGGCTGAGGCGGAAGGATCGCTGGAGCCCAGCAGGTCGAGGCTGCGATGGCCAGGAGCGGCCACTGCACTCCAGTCTGGGGCGACAGAGTGAGACTCCAACTCAAAAAAAATAAAATAAAATAAAAAATAAAAATAAATTACATTGTATATCACAACCCAAGACACACATATGAGGGAGTCCCAAGAAAAACAAAATAATCTTTTGGAGGGCAGGCGCTTGGAGTACAGGCTTCCCCAACTAGGTTAGTATTCTAGGAACCCATCGACATCAGTGTACCAGCTAGCATTGTTGTGAGAGGCTACATTCAGCTTCAGTGAATTTTTTTTGGAGATTCCATCAATGCATTTGCCCATTTCATGATGGGTGATTTGAGAGTGCACCTACCCACACTGCACTGAGTGGTCAGCAGTTTTTGCCCAAAATCGACCTGACCCATGCCCCACCCTCCCTATTCACCTGATCTCACCCCAAGTGACTTTTTTTGTTTCCCTGGATGTAAAAGGTCCTCATAGGGAAATGTTTTGCCAACATGGACGAGGTGAAACAAAAAACAGCAGAAGCATGAAAAGGCATCAGATTGGACGAGTTCACCATTTTGAGCAGTGGAAAAAGCATCTTGATAGGTGTATTGTATCCAATGGAGAGTACTGTGGAAGTGACTTAAGTTTAAACATGTAAGAATAATACACAATTTTTAATAAATACATTCCAGGTTTTTTGGATCCCCCGCGTATATGTAGAGACTAAACTTTCACACAAAAATACTTCTCTTTTCTATTCCTTTTTTTTACTAACAGCCATTACATGATGTTACTGTTTCATTTCATTCTACAGTGCTCCTGTGTGCTCTCTCTTTCTCTCTTTCTCTCTCTCTCTCACTCCTGCTCACACATGT
Organism: Carlito syrichta; assembly: GCF_000164805.1. Taxonomy (NCBI): domain Eukaryota; kingdom Metazoa; phylum Chordata; class Mammalia; order Primates; family Tarsiidae; genus Carlito; species Carlito syrichta. Next base: position 629,729 of record NW_007258889.1, on the reverse strand, counting down.
GCTGATGGAAACCCACTAAAATGACTTCACAGACCATTAATAAGTCACAGTCATAACTTTAAAAAACACCAGAAGGTCAAAGGATACAAAGTAGCAGATATGTAGGGAGGTCAAGTCTAAAGATAAAATGTACAACAACAGGACTATAGTCAATAATAGTGAGTTGTATTCAGGATTTTTGCTAAATGAGTAGATTATAGCTGCTCATGCCACAGTGGGGGTAACAAGCATTCTCTCTATATATGTGTGTGTATATCTCATAACATCATGCTATTATCAGCTGAAAAATCATGATCTTCATAAATCTGGAGACTTTATTCCTTTTAATGGGTCACAGCCTACAGGGTGGCCATCCTGATAGGCTGGAATGTGCAGCCTTCAGCAGAGACCATCAGCAGGTACTTCAAGGAAGGAGGGTTTGGGGCAGGAGTTTTATGCTGAATAGATTGGCTACACATACATATTCAGTATATGGGTAAAATATGAATATTCATGAAGGGGGTCCTAACACATGTGTATTGAATAAGCATGTATGTTACATACCATCCATGTTCACTTTGGAGTGGCACTTAGCATTTGAATGTGTTATAATTGGGCCCTATATGTCAAAAGGTGAAACAGGGAGAGGAAGGTATTCAGTGTGCAGCCTCTGTGAACCAGCCAGAATCAGTCCATGGTCAGTAGTCTCTTATCAGGAGAAAGTTACAGAAATTGGTCTCTTATCCACTCAAAGCCGTAGTTAAGGCTTGTGGACCAAGGGTCAGTTAGTCAGTGTCTGGCACTGAATAAGTTGCAATTGTCTTAATAATGCTTACATTGAGTCCAGTGCTGGTTTAGCTACTAGAGAAAAAGAAGAACTCGTGGCAGTTAGAACATAATTTATTCTCTAAGCATAACAGTGGGTGTCTTAACCCTTGCCTGGCATGGCCTTAGTTCTCGTTTATAATTTGGCATCTTACTGCCACAAGAATCCCTTCCATCGGTGTTATGATCTTTATCTTAACATGAATGCTGGTCAGTTGTTGTGTCTAAACCACAAAAGGGAAGGAGTATAACAAGGTATGTCTGACCTCCCATCCTATCATGGCTGGAACTCAGTTTTTAACATTTCTCTGAGGTCCCCTTGGCCAAAAGGGGTTTGTTCAGTTGGTTGGGGGGCTTAGGATTTTATTTTTAGCTCTCACTGTGTACTTTAAATATGTGCAATAAAATTTACTTTTAAACAAACAAAAACACAAGGCCAGAACCAGTATAATAACCTGATAACAGTAGATTGGCTCTTAATACACAACTTCTTTTATTTCATTGGCCAGGAACCAGAAGAAAGAGGCAGTTTCCCAAGCATTGAAGAAGGAATATGGCCCCACTTAGCAAACTCCTTGAAAATTAAATCACAGGCGAAATCCTGAGAAACAGCAGAGCCTAAGGCACCCTGCCCTACCGGTCATTTGTAAGGCGGACCTCCATCACAGGTGAGCCTCCTTTCCCACCTCCCTCCCATCTCCAATGACAGGAGGGTCCCCAGCCAGCCTGTGTGCAGAGTCTGCTGCTGTCCCGGCAGCCTCTGGTGGATGCATAGGGAGGGTCCAAGGAGGAGCTGCTGTGTGGGACTGGGGGTGTGGATCTCAGGCACCCTTGCATGTGGCTCCCCCTCCAGGTGTGCCACATGGATTGTGTGGCATCCTGCAGCACAGACACAGGTGAAGACAAGCCCTCTGCAGACCCAGCCTCGACTTCTTTCTCCTTCCCCTTGCTAGCATGAAAGAAAGAAAAGAGCATCAAAGAGATAAAAGTTCTAATCCTGCCTCTGGCAATTTAGCAACAGCTTGGAGGGGTCACTCCTCTTCTCTGACCTTCCATGTCCTCATCTGTAAAATGGCCCCCTCATGAGACCAAATGACCCTCATGTCTCACCCCTGCCCTCCCTTTGTCACTTCCTCCAAGACACCAATGCAGTGGTCAGGTGGCCTCACAGCTCAGCAGTTTGCCAGCTTGGTGACTTTAGGCACAGCTTCTCCTTCCTTGAATCTCATCATCTTCCCACCTGTGAGATGGGAATAGTGATTCTACCTACTTCGAATCCTTGAGGGATTAAATGCAACAACACATAGATGCTTAGAAAATCTTCTGAAATCTGGTGAGCTCTTAACAACGGCGCTCTATTATTTTTAGATAAAATAGAAAGCATAAACTCACCCCAGAGGATTGTCAAAGGGATTCAAAGAAATAAGACATGTGAAAATTCCCAGTCCAGACCTGACACCTAGTAGAATCAAGGGTGATTTCAGAAATATCATGATACAGGTTGGATGTCTGTTGCCAGCTCCAAGTCTCATTGAAATGGAAACTATGGGGGTGGGGGGAGAAGGGAGATGGGATTAATGGCAGTAAACATCTGTCAGGGAACAGGGAAACACCTCTTATCAACAAGGGTGCCTGAACAAAGCATATCTGTATACCTAACTCTTAACTGTACCCCACAATATCATAATAAAAAATATTGATAAAATAATAATAAATAAATAAATGTGATCCCCAGCGTTGGAGGTAGGGTCTAGTGGGAGGTGCTTCACAGGGGGACAGGTCCCCCATGAATGGCTTGGTGGGTTTTCACCCTTATGAGTGAAGGCTCACTCTAACCGTTCACTTCAGAGCTGGTTGTTTAAAAGAGCCTGGCACCTCCTTTCTCTCTCTTGCTTCCTCTCTTGCCATGCTCCCTCTTCACCTTCCGCCGTGATTGTAAGCTTACTGAGGCCTCATCAGAAGCAGATGTCAGTGGTGCCGTGCACAGCAGTGAGCCAAATAGACCCCTTTGCTTTATAAATTACCCAGCTTCGGGTATTCCTTTATAGCAATGCAAAACGGACAAATACATAATATAACCATGGTTAGCCTCAACCAAAAAGGAGACTAAGGGAGCCGGCCACTCAGACAGACTGGTGCCTCCCAACCGAGTATCAACACTTGATGAGAAATGCTAAACAAATGTGATTAATATTTTTTATTTAAAGAATCTAGGTCTTTCATCCCTCCCACCACCTTGTACCGAATAGGAACTCCAAACCAGTAGAAAGATGAGAATGTCATAAGAGAGGTTCAACTATGGGGCTGTGGGTTCTTCAAAGGAAGCTGAGACCCATCCCCATGGGGCTGGCCCCTAAAAAGACTTCCAAGAGGTGGGGAATCTCACCCCACCTAGAATGTGGACAAGCAAATGGGAGAAAGAGAGCATTACACATGCAAACAGATTTGAATGCCAGGCTAAAGAGGTACAATTTCATTCTGTGGGCGGCATCTGTGACACAGCACCCAGCACGGTGATCCCCCTCACTTCGCCCCAGCACCAATGCTCAGTAACTAGCAAGTAAGTGGGTGGCATGTTCCTAAACAAGGCTGGACCTGGATTGTGAAGAAATCAGTCCCGTCCTGACCAGAGTCATCATCATCACTAGCAGGGGAGCTTGTTACATAGAACTGAATGTAGAACTGAGTGACTGAACCTCTGGCACCAGAGTTTATTTCTGACATCTTCAATTCATCACCGTGAATGTTTACAGAATATTATTTCCCAGGTGACCCCTCCAATTTTCCCACTGCCAGTACTCAGCCCTTTCTTTCCCTACCATTGACACCGGAGCCCCAGGCCTCGTCTTACCTTTTGTTGAAGCTCCTTACTGGCCTCCAGGTGTGACCAGTACTTGGAGCATATATCGGGCAACTGCCGTTTGCCCCACAGGCAGCTCTCAGACCCCTGCTTCTCAGTCTCCTTCCCTGGCTGCAACATTTTCTGTAGGTGGTTAGCCAGGTACTCACGGAGGTACTGCCTAGTCCCTTCCACTGCTGCTGAGGATGTTTCCAAACAACCACAGTTGCCTATGGCAGTAGAGAGTTCCTGGTCCCTGTCAGAGGGCAGGCAGGGTGACTGCTGGCAGAATCAGACTAGACTGGTTGTGAGCCACAAACTCTTGGGGGGCAGCTGCTAGTTTGATACTCTCTTTCAGTTCCGGTGCTGGGGGCTGCACAGCCATCAAGTACCAAGTTCCCGGAGCAACTGGAGCCTGGGGTGAAGAGCCTTCAAATGACTCTTCCCAGAGCTTGAGGAGAGGGATTTCTGCTGTGATTAGAAGTTGTGGTCCTAGAAAGCTGAGCTTCAGGTGGGTTGCAAGGGTGGAGTGCACAGGTGTAAGACTGTTTCCTTACCCAGAGCTTGTATTCACTGGCCGTGGGAACAGATGCGATACACAGAATTTTCCCAAGAATCCTCCTTTCTCCTGCCATCAGGACAACCCACAAGCAAACCCCCATCAGTAGCTCCCTGTGATAAAGGGGGATAATTGCCTTTGGACTCCCACGTTATCTCCTTAAAGATACCCCGTGGAAAAGCTGGATTCTGTTACCTGAGAGAATATCTGAATTCTTTCTAAGAGTGACATTAGCTTTAGGATGAAGCGGTCCTCTCCGCCAGCTCTCAGTCCACAAAAAGATGGAGTTGCCTGAGCATAGGGACCTCTGATTTCTTTAGGCATCCCCAAAGAGACCCAGCAAAGGAGCAAGGGCTCCTAGGTTATTAAAACTGAAGGAAACTTAAGAGAACTAATTCAACCCTTCATGTTCAGAGACCAGAGAGGTGCTGTGAGTTCCTCAGAGGTGCAGAGCAAGTCAGTGACAGAGTCAGGACAGGGCCCAGGGTTTCCAGCACATTCTATTTCCTCTATACCAAGATGGACAGTCCTTTTCTGTTAAGGAGCCAGCTGGTAACTATTTTAGGCTTTGCAGGCCTCCCAACCTCTCTGCACTACAACTACTCAGCTCTGCCAAGGTAGCCCAAAGCTGACCTAGACAATATGGAAATGACTGTGCCGCCTTCCAATCAAACCTGACTTACCAACACAGGCAGCAGCGGGACTTGACCTGGGAGCTGTGGTTGCCGCCTCTGCCCTACACAACACGATGGGCAAGGCCTAAACATCAGATCCCTCCGAGCACATGGGAGACCGCCTATCTGTTCTGGAGCCAGAGGGAGCCACCCAGGTGGACTCCAGGTCTGGACACCAGGCCTCCACTCCACCAGGACCTCCATCCCACCAGGACCTTACACCAAGACTGGAATTTCGCCCCATGCTCTTGGAGCAAAGCGAAGCTGCCCGTGTGCCGCTGCTGCTGATTCTGAAACATGGGCTTCAGAATGGCTCTGGAAAGTGACTTAGCTGCCATTGTCATCAGGGAACATCAAAGGAGAGGGGGAATCCGTTGCCGAAGCAGATTTTCTTTGGCCAACAGTCATCAAGCACATGTGATAGGCCAGACTCCACAACGGGTGTTTTCCGGTGCACTATACCAACCCTCTGTGGAGGAGGTAAGATTATCCCCATCTCTGTTGGAGAGAAGAGGGCTGGGGCACACAGAGATTAAGAGAGCTTCCAAAATCACACCACATGTTAGCAGCAGAATGGGGACACCAGCCCAAGTTCTCTAAAGTCAAAGCCACTGATCTCCATAATGCCAAGACACTCATTCGTGCTCACGTGTTTTGACGAAGGGAGACTGCTATGTCAAGATAGACTTATTTTGACCAATTGCTCAAAAAGATCAGCGTCAAGTGAACTTGGGAAGTTTAGATTGAGATCTTTGTATTCAAGTGTTAAAATGTATGAAACACAGCCGGGCTCGGTGGCTCAGCCTGTAATCCCGCGCCTTTGGGAGGCTGAGGTGAGTGGATTGCTGAGCCCGCGGGTTTCGAGACCCGCCTGGGCAGCGAGACCTCATCTCTACAATAAATTAAAAAATCAGCCAGGCGTGGTAGCGCAGGCCTGTAATTCCGGCTACTGGGAAGGCTGAGGCAGAAGGATCGCCGGAGCCCAGCAGGTTGAGGCTGCGGTGGCCAGGAGCAGCCACTGCACTCCAGTCTGGGCGACAGAGTGAGACTCCGACTCAAAAAAAAAAAAAAAATTATTAAAAAAAAAGTATGAAACGCAAAGAGAGAACTGTTTTATTAGTGATTTTTTCCCCAATGACGGGTTGGAGGAGGCACATTCTTTTTTGATCATATTGTAAATGTTTTCATAATACAGTGGGAGAAAGAGATTAATTTGGTCCAATTCAGAGTCTCTAGACACCATGCTAACTCCTGGGTCTTTGTCCCAGGATGTCATCGCCCCCTGGCCAGGCTTCCCTGAATGGCAGCTCTGACCATTGGGCCCTCACTCCCACCGCCACAAGAGGGCTTTTCTGGAAAGCAGTGAATGGCAGGGGAAGGCCCAGATTCTTCAATGGCCTTGGGGAAAGTTGTGTCTTTGAAAAGCACATCCTTCTGTAGTTCCAGCTACTTGGAAGGCTGAGGCTGAAGTATCGCCTAAACCCAACAGGTTGAAGCTGAGGTGGCCATGAGTATGCCACTGCACTCCAGCCTGGGCAACAGAGTGAGACTGACTCAAAAGCAAAGAAAAGAAAAGAAAAGCACCTCCTTTCTCTTCCTAGTCCCACTCGGGGAAGGTCCCTGGTACCAGTGGGACTTTCTCCCAAACATCAAATATGACAGAGGTTTTATTACACTGTTGTGGCCCCACCTGCACTTCCCTATAAACCAGAGTTAATTAAATCCAAATGCTTTGATATGAGGAGAGAGTTCCTCTGAGAATCTTCATTTGTGGAGCATAGAGCTGAGTTTCCAGGAGGTCTCGGGCTGGTGGAGCATAAATGTGTCCCAAAGTCTATGCCCACTGCTTTTTAATCCATCAAATAAGAGAGACAGGCCAGGAAGGAGGGGAGCACCTCCAGCTGGGAAGATGGCAGCCTCTGTTCCTAGCAGGAATGGCCCTCCTGGTCCTCGGCTGTGGGGCTTGGTTTCATATAAAAAGCTTTAACAGGCATCTGGGGAATCAGACAGGTCTTGGCAAGTTGGAGTGACACATAGTGTGGTAATAGGGACCAGATTGGACAATCTGTGTGAGGGAAAAGGAGCCTGTGGAAGTCTCCAGGGGGCCGTGGGCTGAACTTCTGGCCTGCAAGTCCTGTGCAGTAGCTGCGCTCAGGGCCACGTTCTCTTACTGAGTCAGATGCTCTAAGGACGAGGAGATTCTGAGTGAGGTGCTTGCTACTTATTCTTTTTTAAAAAACCATATTCCCAGGAAGGAGTTTCAGCATCTCAGAGAAAACATCTCTATTCTCAGGGAAACAAAAGAAAGAAGAAAAGGAACCATTTATTAACCTGAAACAATAATAAACCTAGGTTATGCTTGGAGACAATATGAAGAACTTGGGGAGACCTGCTAAGCTTGGCGTCAAAATACTTGGCTTCCATTCCCACCTGTTGGTGTGTGTCTGTGAGCACATCTTTCCATCTCCCTGGGTCTGAGATGCCTCATCTGTAAAGTAGAGAAGGCTGGGCCAGATCATCTGGAAGTTTCCTTCTGGTTCCGACAGTCTAGGACAGCTCCATCCTATATGACTTGTGGCAATGTTGGAAATATTCTGTATCTGTGTTGTCTTGTTTGGTATCACTTAGCCACAAGTGGCTGGTGTGACTAGAGCACTAAATTTTTCCATTTTATTTCATTTTTAAATTTTTTTTTGAAAGCCTTGCTTCCCAACTCTTAATTCTTGCTCGGGGTCTTACTCTGTTACCAAAGCTGGAGTGCAGTGGCACAAACACAGCTCACCGTAGCCTAGACCTCCTAGACTCAGGCAATTCTCCAGTTCTCAACCTCCTGAGTAGCTGGGACTACAGGTATGCACCACCACGCCTCACTTTTTTTTTTTTTTAGAGACAAGGCCTCGCTATATTGCCTAGGCCAGTCTCAAACTGGGCTCAAGCAATTCTCCCACCTTAGCCTCCCAAAGTGCTGGGATTACAGACATGAGCCACCGCGTCTGGCCAATTTTACCTAATTAAAAATTAAACAGTCATATGTAGCCAGTGGCTAATGTACTGGACAAAACAGATCTAGGATTCTAGAACTATGATCTGGTCTGTTTGGTGTATGATGTTTACCAGCAGGGCACATCCTAGAAAAGTTTTGCACAGGGGCTGAAATTAACAAGGGTTGCTCGTTTGCATGCTGTTATGAGAAAATCCAATTAGCCAGAAGCCCCTCTCTTGCTGCATTTCAGTTCGTAGAAATTTTATCCACCAGGAGCCCCAACTTGCTGCACAGCATGTTTGTGTCCTTGCTGCCAGGCTAACGACGTGTCTGCCAGGCACACTTGTGGGATCTTGTCTGGAGAGCCTCTAGGCAGCTCCAGGAGCCAAACTGTTTTTCATCATTTCTTGGCAAGACCAGAGGGCAGATACTTAATAGAAACATCATTCAGCTCATTAAGAAAGGGAGATGTGTTTGGAGAGTGAGGTTCAGAAAGGTGTAAGAGACTCCCATTCCCAACTCTCTTCTCTGTACCCACCATGGCCAATCCACTGCCAAGCCAGGTCCTTCACTGTGTCTCTCAGCTTGACCCCTTATTTTTCCATGACCAAGGCCACCACTGTCTGGCAGACCCCCCCCCCCACACACTAATGGCCTGCCTTGCCCTCCATAGACATTCTTCAAGGCCTGTCTCAAATGCCACCAGCTACAGGAAGCCTTTTCAGATCCCCTCTTTGGTAGAATAGAAGAACGGTTAAAATAACACCACGGTTCAGCTAGACTTGGGTTTAAATCCTCGCCCTTGCATGTAACCTCGAACAACTGACTTAACCACTCTGTGCCTCAATAAGTTTCCCATGTCTAAGTGGACACAATGGCTACCTTACGAGGTGGTCGTGAAAACTGTGTAAGTTGATTTATGTTACATGCCTGACACAGCACTTGGTGTGTTATAAGTGCTCAGTAAGTGGTAGAAATTGTTATGATTGTTATTATTACTATTACTATTATATGGTTTTTATGGAGGAAGGGGCACCTCATACATACTGGGTAGCTCCCCTACCCCCAATTCTCAGCATCTGGATGGTGGCAATCACTTGCATTTTTTTTTTATATCCCCCATGCCAAGTTGCAGTTTACAAACAGTGAAGACTCTGAATTTGAATTGACTGAACATGTGTAGAGGCTAAAGGCCTCCATCTGAGTCCTGGGACCACCATTTACTAGCTGTGTGACTCTGGGCATGTTTCTTAACCTCTCTGAACCTCAGTTTCCCCGTGGATACAGTGGAGAAAATAACAGTATCTTCTTCATCCATTGTTTCAAGGACTGAATGAGGCATTACTAACAAGGCATCTGGGGACTATCACCTGGGCTAGCCAGCCTCTAACACAGAACCTGCACCTAGTAGATGCTCACTGAAGGTTTTCTTGATGAATAAATGATCCCATTGTACTCTAACGAGATATAGAGATGGGTTTATTACAGTATTAGTCTCAGTTACAGTAGTTTGGCCTGGGTTTTTGGCATAATTATCTCCCTTCTCTCTTTCTCTTTTATTACTTGGCTGTGGACAGATTGCTGGGTTTTAATTGGTGTATGACATGTGGGCTTTTTTAGTGAACACCTCTCTAGCCCCTATGGCTCAGAAAAGGCATAAAAATAAATATTGGGGTTGGCCACGGTCCTCTCGAGCCCCAGTGAGTAGAACTGGTTTGTGGATGGACACAGCAGCATAAGTGACAAACGGAGACAGACATATTGGCAGGGCCACTAAGGAGGGCTTTATTTGCCAGTTAACTAAGAACGCACGCTCTTTGGGCAACATAGATTCCCGGAAACCTCACCAAAGAGAGCAGTTTTCCCATGGAAATGACAGAGGCATTTTTGAAGTGACGAGGGCTGGGCGCCCCCTGGAGTATCCAACTCGTTGGGTGTGGTCCACTTCCTGATCCTGCTCAGGGTCTTCCTCGCTGGCCAGGGCTGGCCCTGCTCTTTTGGTGGCCACAGAACTGTGGTCAGGAGCAACCCGAGGAGGCATCAGGCTACCCAGCTCCTGGACTCCCTGGATCCACTGGCAGCAAGGGGCCTCAGTAGCGACCCGGGGGGCAGGGCGAGCAGGGCACATACACAGTGTGGGGCACGCAGACGGTGCGGGGCACACCTGGGGAGGGCGCACAGGGGGCACAGGCAGGCGTGGAGCATGGATTACAGGGCAGCCTGCAGGGGAAACCACAGCAGACAGGATTAGCACGGAAGACAGACTCAGTCACCGGGCCTGCTGATTCTACCCCACAGACGCCTCTCAAAGCCATCCATTGCACGCCTTCTCCACCCAGCTTTCCTGATCCCAGCTTCCACCATCTTTGCCCATGTTATCTCACAGCCTCCTAACTAATCTCCACAATCCCTCCTAACCACTGCCCACTTAGTTGCCAGAGTGATCTTCTACAGACACAAATCGCATCATGTCCCTCCCCTGCCTAAAACCTTCCATGGATCCTATCTGAGATTAGGATGAAGAGCAGTTTCTTTAAGACCACCTGCATGAGTCTGCTCCCACCTCTCACTCCCGCCTCATCTTATGGGTCCACTGCTCTCTGAGTTCCGGGGACTCTTACAGTTCCTCCACGGACCATGCTTTTCAGGGCACAGGGTTTGTGCCCTTTTTCCAACTTCCAGAACATTCTCTCCCCCCACCCACTCACCTAATCAATGTCTTCTCTTCCTTAAGAGCTCAGCTCAACTGTCACATCCTACTTGAAGCCTCCACTTATCTCTCTGTGCCAAATCCCCCCCCCACCCCGCCCCGTGGTACCCTGGACCTCCCTCTGCAGTGATTAGTAATTATTCTATGATGGTCTGTCTCCCCTGCTGGGCAGTGAGGTCAATAGCCATGCATGAGTCCCTGCATCCCTGGCATAGAATAGGTACTTAATAAGAATGTGTTAAATACGATGAAATAACAAATGTCTGTAGAATGAATACACGGTGAAAGGAAAAGGGGTAATCTCAGAAACTGATGGGCCTGAGTTCAAAACCTCAAAATCAGAAATAACAAACTGGCCATAGGATGGAGACCAAATTGCTCAGAGACCTATCAGGCAGCCTGAGGACCACATATAGCCTGAAATGTGTTAAATTTGCCTGGCAGTATATTTTCTTTACTTTGTTGAAAATATTTAAAAATCAGAACCAGGTGAAGTGGCTCATGCCTATAATCCCAGCACTTTGAAAGACCAAGGCAGGAGAATTGCCTGGGCCCAGGAGTTCAAGATCAGCCTGGATGACACAGTAAAACCTTGTCTCTAGAAAAAAATCAAAAATCAAAAAATTAGCCAGTGGGGTGGTGCACACCTGTAGCCTCAACTACTTGAGAGGCTGAGGTGGAAGGATCGCCCGAGCCCAGGAGGTGCACACTGCAGTGAGCTGTGATCCTGCCACTGCACTCCAGCCTGGATGACAAAGAGACCCTGACTCAAAAAAAATTTATTTTTTTAATCAGGAGAATTTAACATTTTTTTTAAAAAATCTAGCTTTCCAGCTTTCCCTTAAGCCAGAAGAAGATCCAACAATATGTACCTGCATCTCATATGGTAGAAATGGCCCCAGGAGCACAGCACTGCCCATGCTGGACGGGTGTGAGCTCCTTGGTTTTCCAAAGTCACCACATGACCTATGTCATTCGTGTATGTTAGCAGCCTGGTCTTTGCCAGCGTTTGACTTTGCAACATTTGCCCCTGGAGGATAAGTTCCAGAATGACAGGGCAACAAGGCTAAATGTAGACGAAGACCCTGCTACAATAGTGATTGACCCACCAGGTGTGCACAGCCCAGAGGAATCCTGCATCCAGAAGCCACTATGTCCTGCTGATTCCTTCTGCACCACATCTGGACTGATGCCTCCACTGCCCTGACTCGGGGCACAGCTGGGGCCTTCTGACAGTTTCTCTGCCCTGCTCTCCCTCCCCCTACTCAGTTCTTCCCACAGCTGTCAGCCCATCTTTCTGAAGAGCACCTTTGGTTTTTCATTAGACGGGGCCAAGAAAGGTTTACTAAGCATCTGTGTGCCAAGTACAGGGAATAAAAATGTATTTTATTGTCACTGCATTTCTAGATGTCTACCATCTAGTGGGGAAGATGGGTAGTTAAGAAAAGTCTACAATTTAGTCTTTAAAAAAAGTAAGACCTTCCACTCGCCTATAAAATAAAACCCTCCTCCAGGTGCAATGGCTCACACCTGTAATCCCAGCACTTTGGGAGGCCAAGGTGAGAGGACTGCTTGAGCCCAGGAGTTCAAGACCAGCCTAGGCAACATAGCAGGACCTCGTCTCTACAAAAAAAAAAAAAAAAATCAAAAAATTAGCCAGGAGTAGTGGTTTGTACCTCTTGTCCCAGCTACTTGGGTGCCTGAGGCAAAGGGATCACCTGAGCCCAGGAGGTCAAGGCTATGGTGAGCCGTGATCGTGCCACTGCACTCCAGCCTGTGTGACAGAGTGAGACCTCGACTCAAACAAAAATTTAATAAAAATAAATAAAATAGCTGAGTATGGTGGCTCACATATATAATCCCAGCACTTGGGAGGCACAGGCAAGACGATTGCCTGAGCCCATGGGTTCAAGCTCAGCCTGGGCAACATGGCAAGACTTCGTCTCTCCAATAAATCAAAAAATTAGCTAGGTGTGGTAGCGCATGCCTGTGGTTCCAGCTACTTGGAAGGCCTAGACAGAAGGATCACCTGAGCCCAGCAGGTCGAGGCTGCAGTGGCCGTGAGTATGCTACTGCACTCTAGCCTGGGTGACAGTGAGGCTCTGACTTAATTAATTAATTAATTAATTTAATAAAGCTCTCCCTTCCCAGCATGACCTTCATGAATGGGTTCTCCATGAATGGGCCCCAACTGACCTTACCTGTCCTGCTTCCCACCAGAATTCAATCACACGAAGCTATCTACCATGCTCCCAACACACCAAAATCTTCTCACCCCAGTCTAGTGTCCAGTCGCCTGTCTGTCTATCTCCCTAAACAGATGTAAACAATTTGAGAGCCGATGCCTTGTCTTCATCTAGCTCAGTATCTTCCATAGCTCCTGGCCCCTGATAGGCACTTGGAAGAAATTTGCCAACTTGGAAGGGGACAGAATGGTCTCCAACGGGACAGATTTGGGTAGCATGAACGCCACCACCTGGCTTTCTTCAGAGCACGCCAGTTTCCCAATGGCTTCTCAAGCGGCAAAGGCTTCCAAGCTGATGGTCCCTCCTTGGTAGATCTAGGTGCTTCCTACAACCTCCCCCAAGCCCTGCCCACGTCTCTCTTAGTTGGGCCAAACCGTACTTGCTGTCCTCGCTCTCCAGCAGGCCCCGGTACGTGTCGATCTCGCCCTCCAGCCGCGCCCGGACATCCAGCAGCACCTGGTACTCCTGGTTCTGCCGCTCAAGGTCACAGCGGATCTCAGCCAGCTGGGCCTCCACGTTGGTGATCAGGCCCTGCATCTGGGCCAGCTGGGCACTGTAGCGGGCCTCTGTCTCTGTCAGCGTGTTTTCCAGAGAATCCCTCTAAGACACAAGAAAGACATACCATGAGGAGGGAGCTGTCTTCCATTACCTGGCTCAGAAAAAAAACAAGAAGAGCCAGGTCTCTCCTTGGTGTGGGGAATGACCCTAGGACCGCTCCCTACCTAAGTCACTGCGGAAACTGAAGCCCAGAAAGGTCGAGTGGCTTGTTCAAGGTTAAACAGCCCATACGTGATGGAACCATGGTTTAAACCCAATTCCTAAATCAGATCCTAAATCCCTTCTTCTTTCTACAGCTTTTGCCTGGTTTCAAGCTTTAGACCTGAGGTTCCCCAAGCACCTCCCTGATGGTATCATTTGAAACAGTGGTTCTAGTGAGAGTTACATGGGAGCCCTTAAAAATTACCTATAACCAGTGCCCACCATCCCCCACCAACAAACTCTGGTTCAAATGGTTCAGAGAAGACCCTAGACATCCAGACTTTTAAAATCTCCATGGGAGATATTGAGACCTGTGGGTTTGGAACGGCTGACTATGCAGAGAGCAAGTTTTCTTGGGGAGTCATGCTTGACCGTGTCCACCTAACCCACTTCTGATTTGAAACGTGCGTCTTTTCTCTCTGAGCTGGATCTTACAAGAAACCTTCCTCCAGGGAAGGTCGTCCAAGTGGGCATCCATGGAAGGGCTATCTGGCCCTCCTCGTCCTCCTTCCTGGAGGCCTGCACCTATGCGGGGTGCTGCCTTGGATCCAGAGGGAGAGGCACCCACCCAGCAGCACTCACCAGGCTGTGCTGGGCCTGCAGCTCAATCTCCAGTGTGTTGATTGTGCGTCTCAGGTCAATGATATCCGACTGGTAGCTCTGAAGCTGCTCGGAGCTTGTGGCCACCTGCTGGCTGAGCTCCTCCATCTATAGAGGGGACAGGAGAAGGCTAAGAGTCCCTCCCTAGGGATCCTGAGCAGGCCAACGGACACTGTGAAAGGCCCACCTGCACATTGAACCATTCCTCCACGTCCCTGCGGTTGGTCTCCACCATGGTCTCATACTGACACCGCATCTCGTCCAGCACCCTGGTCAGGTCCACGGGGGGTGCAGCATCCACCTCAATGTTAAGGCGGTCCCCAAGCTGACATCGGAGGGCACTGACTTCCTGAAAAGGCACAAGAGTCCCAGGCAGGCATGAATAATCGCACAATCCCAGCTCACCTCCCAAGGAGACATAAAAAGATGCAATAAAAGATGTGAAAGATTGCATTAGAGAGGCCCTCTGAGGCCTGCAGTCCACTCTGGGGCATCTCATTGGTCTTTTGAGTTTAGTTTGACACCTCTGTAACAGGAAGCTCACTCCAACACCTTCTACCACTTTGATGGAAGTCAAAAGTAGTGTCAGGGTTTGTTCAATCCATTTGGGCTAAAATGAGAAACCCACAACCCCAGTCTTCCCAGTCACTCTCCCAGCCCATGTTCTTCCCAGAAGGAGCCTAGCTTGACTAATTCAAGGCCAGAGTTGGAATGGGCGCCTCCCAGGCTTGGCTGCCAAAGAGAGAAAGTTGTCACTGAGGCTGCCAGAGGGTGCGATAACTCCTCATTAGTGGCTTCTTGGTGCCGTTCCCGGTTCTCTGATTTCAATGGGATGAGTCAGGTGCCCTAGGGTGCAGGGTGTACGTGGTGACTGATAGTTATTTTATGCTTAAGCCTAAGGAAACCCAGCCAGGATTGGGAGGTACTTGTTCATTCAAATCCCAAGTCAAGAGGTTGAGAGTCACCAGGGAAGGAAAGGAAAACGCCATGGCTCAGGTGGACTTTGGGGAGAGAGGTACCCAGAGTAGACAGCTTGCCCTCCCAGAACTGGGAGATGAGGAAAAATCAGAAAGGAAAGGACTCGCCTGTGACTTCAGCTTAACTATATTATTTGCAAACAGAAGAAAGAATGGGAGGCCAGGCATGCCTGTAATCCCAGCCCTTTGAGTCAGAAGCAAAATGATTGCTTGAGCCCAGGAGTTGAAAACCAACCCAAGCAACATAACAAGATCTTGTCTCTACAAAAAAAATTTTAAAAATTAGCTGGACATGGTGGCATGGACCTGTAGTACCAGCTACTTTGGAGGCTGAGGCGGAAGGATCATCTAAGTCCAGGAGGTTGAGGTTTTAGTGAGCCCTGATCATGCCACTGCACTCCAGCCTGGGCTATAAAGATCCCCCAAACGCAAAAAAGAAGAGGAGGAGAAGGAGGAAGAGGAGAAGGAGAAGAGAGAATGGGCTAGGAGGATAGGGACCGAAAGAGGACAAAACCTCTACTGCACCCAGCAGCCCAGCTCAACTGAGATGGGCAGGCCATTTGATGTGAGTTCCAGAACTGGCCCTACCGCACCACCCTACCTCTGGTATGTGACTCTCATGTGACAACAAATGTAGCCGCTGTGAGTGAGCACTTAACGGTCACACTTGTCCAGCAAATGCAGAACAGAAGAACCACATTTCCAACCAGCTACCAAGTAGCGGGTACAAAACCATATCTCTGCCCTGGATCATTTCTGTGATTCATACTATATTCACTAAACTCTCACCATCACCCGAAGGGATAGTGTTAGACCTGTTTCACAGTTGAGGAGGCACAGAAAGGTTCCATAAATTGGGCAAAGGCACTGAAACAACACATGGCAGACTTGAGTTTCAATCCATGTCCATCCAACCCCCAGCCCCACGTTCTTCCCCGCTGCCTCCCGGGGCCTCCTTGGCACGACTTCCAGCCTAACCTCCTCATGGTTCTTCTTGAGACAGAGCAGCTCCTCCTTCAGGGACTCCACCTGGGCCTCCAGGTCAGCTTTGCACAGGGTCAAGTCATCCAAGATCCTGCGCAGCCCATTAATGTCGGCCTCTACCAGCTGCCGCATGGCCAGCTCTGCCTCGTACCTGCAGAGGTATAGGAGGAGGGGGAATGGGGGTTGCTGAACACAGAACTCAGGGAAGACCTTGAACTGCCAGCGCTTTCCAACCCTCTGTGAAATGAACAGAAAGCTGTCCCAAGAGTGTGTGGGGACAGGACCTTCCCTGCCCCCAGACCCCTGGCCAGACTCACTTGGTCCGGAAGTCGTCAGCAGCCAGCTTGGCGTTATCAATGTGCACGACCATCCTGGCATTCTCTGCCCTGGTGCACAGAATCTGAGGGTGGAGGTTAGTTCAGCGTGGGAAGAAGGAAAAAGAACCCAAGTGAGGAGGAGGCAGAAGCAAAGACTGGACTCGCCAGCCCTGCCACCAGCCCTGCAGAAGCTCCTCCCCCTTGGAACTCTGGGGGACACTGAACTGCGGGTGCCTACAGAACTTGATGTTTCTTTTTTAAGCACCTGAGGTTTCATAAATCCAAATTCCCCTGTTGGATGAACGCTCTGAGCAATGTAGAAGAGAAAAAAATCTCGTTATATCTGAAGTCATTTGTGGGATACAAGGATCCTTGACACTTACTGAAAACTCATCATGTTCCAGAGGATGTTCCAAAAACTTTGCCTGCATTGTTTCATGGAATCCTCTTGACAACCCCATTAGATAAGGATCATTGCTATCCCCATTTTACAGATAAGGAAACTGAGACCTGGGGAAGGGAAGTCATCCAGTGAGGTAACAGGAGCCCTGAGACCAGGTCCCAGGTCTCTCTTCACATCAAGGGCTCTGGCTTGGTGCTCAGATTATGAGATAACCCTGTGCCCTGGAGAGAGGTCTCTTTTTCCTGAATGCAGCTAACGAGATTCAAATCTGGAATGCCAACCCAACCGATGCCTTCCCAGAGAATCTGTTCGCCTCAGCACTCGCCCTCACCTTCTGCTGGAGCTCTTCTATGGTCCTGAAGTAAGACTGGTAGTCAGGGCACAGGGTGACCACCTGGGCCTGGCAGGCCTCTTGGATCTTGCCCTCTAGTTCTGCATTCTCCCGCTCCAGCTGGCGCACCTTCTCCATGTAGCTGGCCAGGCGGTCATTCAGGAACTGCATGGTCTCCTTCTCATTGCCATTGAAGGAGCCCTCACGGAACCATCCACAGGTGCCCATGGAGCTGGCAATGCCACTGACTGGCCGGCAGCTGCTGGGCTGGTAGGAGCTGGACAGGTAGGTCTTGGAGAAGCCGCTGGCTGGCCGGAAGGTGGTGGGCATGCAGATGGAAGACAGGCATGCCATGGGCTGGCAGACATAGCCCAGGCACAGCTCAGGCCGGCCACTCATGCTGCTGGAGCAGACGGAGAAAGGCCGGGGACAGCTCTTTACAGAAGTTTGCAAGCTATTGGTGACACAGCAGTTGGATGTCATGTTGGGGAGGCCCTTTCTCCTCAGCGGCAACTACCTGGATGTCGACAGATCCCACCCTGCCTGGGCCTTTTTATACTCTTGGAATGAGGGGGCTCAAGTCAGAGAGTCTTTGTGGGGCGGTATTGATGCATACACTCAGCCCCAGAGGAAGCTGCTAATTAATCTGTAATTTGGTCTCAAATGAGGAGTTCCTTTCCTCGTAAAAGAAACCAAGCTTATCATTTGGCTAAAGCAGGACTCTGAGCTCCTGTCATTGATCACCAGGGGACGGCTTTGGGACACATCTTCAAAGAGTCAACCCCATACCTGAGCCCTCATTACCCGGGCGGGGCTGTCAGGAGACCACCCCAGCCTGGCCCCATGCCACCATAGGCCTGGCACACTGCACCCCCGCCTGCTCCGGCCCTGAGAAGCCTGCAGGTCTGTGGGCAGCAGCTGCTCCTTTAATGAAAGCATTCCCTGTGGGAAGAGGCCTGGCCACTGAATGAGAAAATGCGTGGGTGACGAGAGCTGCACTGATACTAGCAGTGGCATAAATCCAGGGAGATGGGAAGAGAAACTTCAGAGGCTTCCTAACATGCATTGTCTTCTACCAAGGCGGAGAAAATTATAGCGGGGGAGAGAATAAACTCAAGACACTGATAGATCACTTCTCAGCCTTGTGGCTACAATCAAGTGTAATATCTCTTCTTATCAGTTGAATATCTGTTACGTCCTCTATCCGAGGACCATCTATTAAATGGGGTGATGGAGCAGGGAATTGGAAGAGGAGCTTGCTCTGTCCACTCCACACAACGACCTGGTATTGCAGGAACAGTGCCCCATCTCCAAAAGAAAAAAAAAGACACCAACAGAAAGCCCAAGTATCAAGGACATCCTTCCAACCGGACCTTCCTCTTGGAAAAGTAGACCAGTATCACGAACATCCCTGGGAGGCTGATGCTCCGTCTTGACCACCTGAGTCCTCCACTCAATCATCGCCAGACCATGTGCAGGATTGTTGAATGCATGATTATTGTTTGTTGAACAGACTGATCTAGAGCAATCAGAACAGGCTATGTTTTCACTTTTTGCAGTAGCAGACAGGGAGGGCTCCCTTCAGGACCTCAGCGCATGAAAGCCGTATGAATCTGCTCCCTTGAGAAGGATGCTCTGCAGCCCTGGGATGAGTTGCACCAGGAAACAGGGAGCAGGCGTCCCAGTCTAGAGGCCTTGGGTGTTCACTAAGGAAGCAACATGCTAGATGGGTGGGTTTTAGTTCTAGCTGTAAAAACTGTGTGCTCACCCGCTTCCCGTGTACTATGCATGTGTTATTACAGCCACTTTTTATTTACTAACCTCCACAGAAGAATTCTGGGATATGAGAACCTGTCTTATTTTTCATCCATTCCCAGAAGTATTGGTAAAAGGGGCAGAAAAGGGAACAAATCAGCCCTTCCACTGCATAAGAAGAATCAGGCTACAGATGCTGCCTCTAGGAAGACACTTTGCCTCTCTGGGTCTCAGTTTTCTCATGCAAATTGAAATAACATTGCAACTAATTCTCTGCAACAGCCATAAATTCCAGTGCCTTGTCTGGATCGCTGTTTTAGAGAAGATGGTAGCATCTCATGGAAAGAGCTGTGCTGGTGATACCCACTACGTGGAATGACACTCACCAGGCCACCCTTCAGAATCACAATCAGCGCTTTTTGAATGTATACAGGTGCCAGCACAGCGCTGGGTGCTTGGCATTGCCCATTTAATCCTCTCCTTGAAAACCTGTAAGTTAATTATTACTATTAACAAGCTGCATCAGTGGTTCTCACAGTGCGGTCCCCAAAGTAGCATCAGCCTCACTCAGGAACATGTTAGAAGTGAATTTTTCAGGCTCATCCTAGACCTTCTGAATCAGCAACTCTGAGGGCAGGGCCCAGCAATCTGTGCTTAGCGAGTCCCCCAGGGGGTCTTGAGAACCACTGAGGTAGAGGAAGATACAGGCATGCCTCGGAGAGATTGCCAGTTTAGTTCCAGACACTCAAAAAGCAAATATCACAGTACAGTGAGTCACACAAATGAGGTGGACCCCCGGTGTATACAAAAGTTATGTTTATACTATTCTGTAGCCTATTAAGTGTGCGATTGCATTGTGTCTAAAAAACAACATATACACCTAATTTTAAAATGCTTGATTGCTAAAAAGTGCTAACAATCATCTGAGCCTCCAGCGAGTTGGGGTCTTTTTGCCAGCAGATGGTCTCACCTTGATGCTGATGTCTGCTGGATGTATCAGGGTGGTAGTTGCTGAAGGCTGGGGTGGCTGTGGTAATTTCATAAAATAAGATAACAATCAAGTTTGCCACATAGTTGACTCTTCCTTTCCCAAAAGATTTCTGTGTAGCATGCGGTGCTGTTTGTTAGCATTTTATCCAAGGTAGAACTTATTTCAAAATTGGACTCAGGCTGGGCACAATGGCTTATGCCTATAATCCCAGCACTTTGGGAGGCCAAGGCAGGAGGACTGCTTGAGCCTAGGAGTTCGAGACCAGCCTAGGCAATATAGCGAGATCTCATCTCTAGCAAAAAAAAAAAATCAAAAACATAACTAAGTGTGGTGGTGTCCACCTGTAGTCTCAGCTTCTTGGGAGGCTAAGATGGAAGGATCACCTAAGCCCAGGAGAGCTCAATGAACTGTGATCACTGCAGACTGAGTAGATCGAGACTGTCGTGAGCTGTGATTGTGTCACACTGCACTCCAGCCTTGGTGGCAGAGTGAGATCCCGACTTTAAAATTGGAGTCAATTCTTTCAGATCCTGACACTGCTTTATCAGCTAAGTTTATGTAACATTCTAAGTCCTTTGTCATCATTTCAACAATATTCACAGCATCTTCATCAGGAGTAGATTTCATCTCAAGAAATCACTTTCTTTGCTCAGTCATAAAAAGCAACTCCCTATCCAGTCAAGTTTTATCATGAGACTGCAGCAATTCAGTCATGTCTTCAGGCTCCACTTCTAGTTCTACTCTTGTTATTTCCACCGTCTGCAGTGACTTCCTCCACTGAAGTCTTGAACCCTTCAAAGTCACCCATGAGGTTTAGAATTAACCTCTTCCAAACTCCTATTAATGTGGATATTTTTGTCTCTTCTTGTGAATCACAAATGTTCTTAATGGCACCTAGAATAGTGGATCCTTTCCAGAAGGTTTTTAATTTACTTTATCCTGACAGCCATAGCCTTAAGAAATGTATTTCTTAAATAATAAGACTTGAAAGTCAAAATTACTTCTTTATCCATGGTTTGAAGAATGAATATTATGTTAGCAGGCATGAAAACAACGTTCATCTCCTTGTACTTTTCCATCAGAGCTCTTGGGTAACCAGGTGCATGAATATTTTGAAAGGAATTTTTTTTGTCTGAGCAGTAGGTCTCAACAGTTGGCTTAAAATATTCAGTAAACCATGCTGTACCCAGATGTGCTGTCATTCAGGCTTTGTTTTTGTTTTGTTTTGTTTTTTATTTATAGACCACTGGCAGAATAGATTTAACACACTCTTCAGGGCCCTAGGATTTTCAGAATGGTCAGTGAGCATCGGCTTCAACTTAAAGTCACTAACTGCATTAACCCTTTAACAAGAGAGTCGGCCTGTCCTTTGAAGCTTTTAAAACAGACATTGACTTCTCCTCTCCAGCTATGAAAGTGCTAAATGGCATCTTCTTCCAATAGAAGCCTATCTCATCTACACTGAAAATCTGCTGTTTAGATAGCCACTTCCATCCGTGATCTTAGCTAGATCATCTGGAGAGCTCACTGCACCTTCTCCATCAGCACCTGCTGCTTCACCTGCATTTTTATGTCATGGAGATGGTTTATTTCCTTCAACCTCATGAACCAGCCTCTGCAAGCTTCCTCCACTGAAGTCTTGAACCCTTCAAAGTCACCCATGAGGTTTAGAATTAACCTCTTCCAAACTCCTATTAATGTGGATATTTTTGTCTCTTCTTGTGAATCACAAATTTTCTGGTGCAGCCTTCCTCACCTCTCTCAGCCTTCATGAAATTGAAGAGAGTCAGGGTCTTGCTCTGGATGAGGCTTTGGCTTAAGGGAATGTTGTGGTTGGTTTGCTCTTCTATCCAGACCACTCATACTTTCTCCATGCCAGCAATAAGGCTGTTTCACTTTCTTACCGTTCATGTGTTCCCTGAGGTAGCACTTTTGGCTTCCTTCCCTTTGCATTCACAACCAGGATGTTTGGTGCAAGAGGCCTAGCTTTTGGCCTAGCTTAGCTTTCAACATGCTTTCCTCACTAAATTTAATCATTTCTAGTTTTTGATTTAAAGTGAGAGATGTATGACTCTTCCTTTCACTTGAGCATTTAGAGGCCATTGTAAGGTTATTAATTGGCTTAATTTTAATATTGTTGTGTCTCAGGGAATAGAAAGACTTGAGGAGAGGGAGAGAGATGGGGAAAGGTCAGTTGGTAGAGCAGTCAGGACACACAACATTTATCAATCAAGTTCGCCGACTGACATGGGCATGATTCGTGGCACCCCGAAACAATTACAATAGGAACATCAAAGATCACTGATCACCATAACAGATATAGTAATGAAAAAGCTCAAAATACTGTGAGAATTACCAAAATGTGACACAGAGACTTGATATGAACACAGGTCGTTGGAATAATGTCGCCAATAGATGTGTTCGACTCAGGGTTGCCACTAATCTCCAATGTATAAAAACCATGATACCTGGAAATACCATAAGTTGAAGCACTCACTGTACAACAAGGTATGCTATATATTTTACAGCTGCCACCAGAATTCCGCTTGTGGAAAAAAAAAAAATCTGTCTTTCCTTGAAAAGCTACAATAGTAGGTTCTTGGGGTCAAAGGTGGGGCCCGGCTCCTTGATTTGGGAAGACATCAAAGGGAGAAAGGGGAGAAGTTGAAGCTCACAGGACAATCATGGAGGAAGGAGTGAGAAGGAGAAGTAGACGGAAGCTGGGAGCAGCAGCACCTAGAGGGTGCTAAGAGGCTGTCACCGTGTGGTGTGGCCCCAGATGCTCAACATGAGCAAGGTGATAGAGGGAACAGCATCGGTCAAAGCCAGAAGACCACAGTTCCAGCCAGAATGCCGGATCTGTAGTGTGTCCCATGGGTAAAGAAGGGGAAACTGGGCAAGGCACCCACAGAGAAAGAGGGGGCACAGTTGGTTCCCAGACCAAAATCCTCCCACTGTGGCCCAACCTCTCTGGGGACAAAGCAAACTATCGAGCAGATAAGTTCAGGGAGGGAAAGGAATTTGAAGAATCCAGGAGAAAAGATCTTTTTGAACAAGGTTAGGTGGGAAGCACACTGGGTCCCAGCCCAAGACTTTCGACCTTCCTCCATTCCCCTGCCAAAAATTAGAAGCTCTTTCTAAAAATTAAAGTTTAATTTTTTTTTTAAAAAGGCAGATAAACCCCAGAGGAAAAAAACTTACAGAAACTGAATTTAGGTAGTTTTACCACTCAAAAAGCCAGCTTACCAACCTGCCTGCCCGCATAGCACCTTCCATCGGCTTTTCAGTGTTTCATCATTAAATATAAAAAAAGGATGGCCTGATACTTGAAGGAAGCCTCCAAGATTAAAAACAGAGACAAAATAAAACAAACAAGATAGGAAATTGAGGAAAACAGAAACAACGCAGAATCCAAAACTCTCTATTTTTAAGTGTTAACCTCAGAGATAAATATTGCAGTTATAGCCATGAAACAAGAGCTGAGTGTTATAAAAGAAAAACAAACTGAATTTTAAAATGACATTTTAGATATAAGAATACGATCACTAAAATTGAAAGCTTAGATCTAATGTTTAAAATTGCAAGACAAAAAAAAGAAATTGAAAGACAGAGACAAGGCAAAACTCAGTAACAGTCAGAAGTATAATAGCACCAAGCACCAATAGCACCTGATAGCACCATGTTTCACGTCAGAGCTGCACTGGGCCCTCACCCTCTGCACTGTGTTGCCCAAAGACCCTGCACCCGATGGATGAGCCCTCAGCCCTGCTGCACATTAGAAGCACCTCGAGAGCTTTCAGAACTCCCAACACCAGACCATATCCCAGACCAACGAAGTCAGAAATTCTTGGGTCAGAGCAGGCATCATATTTTTATAAAGCTCTCCAGGCCTTTCCAACGTGCAGGCAAGGTTAAGAACATCTGGCTGAGTGGAAACAGTATCATAATTAACAAGCACAAGTGAGTGAAGTAAATAATCATTAGAGGCAGGGTAACACATGATCTGTCAGCTCCATCTTGGAGGGAGCTGCTGGGATAGGCTTGGAAGGGGCTTGTGCTACAAAGAACATCATAAATAAGAGCATGACATACAGAAAACAGAGGTGACAGGGGCCCATGTGCTCGAGAGACATTCACGTGCTACTAACTGTGATATCCCCACTGACTTTGGTGGGGGTGATGAACCATGTGACTGCATATCCACTTCGGCTGGCCTGGCCTGGCCTGGGCATGACTGACTGGAAGGAAACCTCAGAAATGAAACCCTGGGCAGAGAAAGAGTGGATGCCTACCCTCAGAGCAACCCAGTCATCCTTCCAGCTAAAAGAGAGAGTATATACATACTTGTGGGGGGAGGGGGGAGAGAGAGAGAGAGAGAAGGGGGAGATAGGGACAGAGACAGAGAAAGAGAGTCTCACTCTGTCACCCAGGCTGGAGTACAATGGCACAATCAAGGCTCACTTCAGCTTTGAACTCCTGGGCTCAAGCGATCCTCACTCCCTTAGCCTCCCAAGTAGCTGGAACCACAGGCACACCACCATACCTGCCTAGTTTTTTTTTAAATAGAGATGACGGTCTCACTATGTTTCCCAAGCTGGCCTCGAACTCCCAGTTTCAAGCATTCCTCTGGCCTCAGCCTCCCAAAGTGCTGGAAAATCAGGTGTAGTCCACTGTGCCCAGGATAAGAGAGCGCCAATATTAATGACCAGTCTTCAAATGCCCAGCCCGTACTTCACAGTGTAAGTGTCATGTTCTCTGTTTTACTGAGGAGCAAACTGAGACTCAGAAAAGAACCGTGACCTGCTAAAGTTCCCATATGTAGTGAATGGTGGGGTGGGGATGTGAACCCTGGTCCATCTGACTCTGTATTCAGAGCCCACGTTTGTTACACTGATGTGAAGACCCCCTTCAGCCAGTCTCCTGCTACCACTGAGGTAGAAAGGAAAAGAAGGAGAGAGTGAGCCCCCTTCCTGCCCCAATCCAAACCTCCCTCTCCCGCGGACCAGTCCTGCCACTGGTGCCTAAAACACTGCCTTGCACAGGGGGACATTCAGGAAGGGTTTGTTGAATGAAGCAAATGCTCTTGAGACCACCCTTTGGGGTGCCTGAGCCTCAGCAAAATCAGTCAGGGAGTTCCCAGAAGCCTGACCGAGGTGGCCGTGGATGCCAGGAGGAAGGGAGCCGGGAGAAACCAATGGCGCAGGCCCTTCTCTAAGGGAGGGAGATGAAGGAGTCTACAGACGAATCAGAGGGAACTATACCAGGCGCCCTTAAGGGGCGGGTCTTGGGCTTGCCTTGGTCAGCACCTGTCACCAATCTGTTCTCTACTTTGGTCCTGTGACAGCTCTCTCTGAAGTCCCTTAGCAAGTGCCCTCGGCTTCTTATGGGGAGCACGTGGCCATCTGGGGACAGGCCGCCTTCCTGTGGAGCTTGCTATTTGTCTAATCTGCTTGGGGAGGACATGCTGGATACAGATAAGAGCCTTTGGGCCACGGTGCTGGGAGATCCCACCCCTATCTTTGGAGGCCCCTTCGTACGCCTCAGCAGATGTAAGAGCACACAAGAAGGCAGACACAACAATGTGCACAAGACTCTTAAGGATGAGAATCGAACCTCAGGATTAGGGATGAAAGTCCCAATAGTGGGCTCACTCTCTGTCTCCTGCTTGTGGTGGGCTGTGGACTGTTAAGGGAGTTGCTGAACTGGGAGGGTTGGAATGGAAGGGGGTGATGCAACGCACCCAGAAAGGACCCTAGGAGACTGGAATCCTCCCTTCTTCATCCCCCTTAAAAGAGGGCCTGGGTTGCTGCTCTAATGAGGACCACAGGCATGAGGCGAATGATGTGGTCTAAAATGCTTCACATGATACTGATCTCAGTTTCTTTTTTTTTTTGAGTCGGAGTCTCACTCTGTAGTCCAGGCTGGAGTGCAGTGGCAAACTGCTCACACTGCAGCCTTGACCTGCTGGGCTCAGGCAATTCTTCCACCACAGCCTTCCAAGTAGCTGGAACTACAGGCGTGCACCACCACGCCCAGCTAGTTTTTTTATTTATTGTAGAGACAAGGTCTCACCACACCATGTTGCCTAGAACTGGTCTCCAACCCATGGGCACGGGCAATCCTCTTGCCTCTGCCTTCCAAAATGTTAGCATTACAGGTGTGAGCCACCACACCTGGCCTAATCTCAGTTTCATCCATCCTACGCTGGGATCCCAGGGTGACGATGAATACAAAGAGGTACATCAGTAGAGACCTGGCAACACCTGTCACCACATTGGAATCTTGTAGAAAGGCCTTCATCATGGAAGCCAAGTGAAAAATCTCACTGTAGGCCTCTACTCACCCCAAACAGTGGCATAGTGACTCTGTCATCCCAAGGGCCACACTGGGTCACATATTCCCCATTCAACTTCCCAGATGTCACCCCCTGAACTCACTAGAGACACAAACCAACAACCTGAAAGGTGTGATGTAAGCACTGGAAGCCAGAGTAAATGCATTTTATTGTCTTGCCAACAGAAGGCCTCTATTGCCTTTCAGAACTCTCTGGAACAGCACCCAGAAGGAAAGCCTGACCCAGGAGGCTGCCTGAGAATAACCCCGGTGCCCACTGAAATGATGAAGAGTTCAGACCTTTGGGGGCAGCCAGTCTTAGTGACAGGCTCTGAGAAACTCTGAGTCATACATTTGCAGGAAGACCTATCATTGCCAGACCCCGGCCCCGAGCTCTGTGTGGAGAGAGTGGATTGCGTTGCAAGGGTTAGGGTTGGGTGGAGGCCAGGTCCAAGCCCTGGAGATAATGGCCGTGGCCTTCAGGGTCAGCCAATCTCAGAACCGGCCCCCAGGGCAGGGCACACAGATGGGGTGGGGGCTGCAGGTTGTGCGAGCTGTGCCAGAACCACAGGAGGCCACAGGAAGGCAGGGGACACATGGCTTGGAGGGCGAGTAGTCAGGGGCACATGGGTTACAAGGAAGCCTAGGAGGAAAAACAAAATCAGATTACTATGATTTTTCACTTGTTGTCTCCAATAACTCAGAGTAAATCCCAGAATATGCAAACTGGAAGGCACCCTAAAAATCACCTAATCGGCTGGGCTCAGTGGCTCATGCTTATAATCCCAGCACTTTGGGAGGCTGAGGTGAGAGGATTGCCTGAGTCCATGGGTTCGAGACCAGCTTGGGCAACTTGGCAAGACCTCATCTCTACAATAATCAAAAAATTAGCCAGACGTGATGGCGTGTACCTGTAGTTCCAGCTACTTGGAAGGTTGAGGTAGAAGGATCACCTGAGCCTAACAGGTAGAGGCTGCGGCAGCCATGAGCGTGCCACTGCACTCCAGCCTGGGCGACAGAGTGAGACACCATCTCAAAAAAAAAAAAAAATCACCTAATCAGCCGGGTGCAGTGGCTCACATCTGTAATCCCAACACTTTGGGAAACAAAGGCAGGAGGATTATTTGAGCCCAGGAGTTCAAGACCAGTCAAGGCAACATAGCGAGACCCCATCTCTACAAAAAATTGTAAAATTAGCTGAGTGTGGTGGTGCACGCCTGTGGTCTCAGCTACTCAGGAGGCTGAGGTGGAAGGATCACCGGAGCCCAGGAGGTTGAGCCTATGGTGAGCTGTGATTGTGCCACTGCCCTCCAGCCTGGGCAATACAGTGAGACTCCCGACTCAAAAAAAATTATCTAATCCTGCCCCCTCATTTTACCAAGAGGAAAACAGAGACCCAGAGAGAAAAATGGCTTTTGCTGGAGTCATGTGATGAGTTTGTAACAAGACCAGAACTAAATCTCAGGGCGCCTGACTCCAAATGCCCAGCTCTTTTTTGGCACCATGCTGTTTCCTCAGAACTTTGTAGACTGTATTCAGAAGACAGAGAGCATGCAGTGACACTCACTTGCTGTCCTCGCTCTCCAGCAGGCCCCGGTACGTGTCGATCTCGCCCTCCAGCCGCGCCCGGACATCCAGCAGCACCTGGTACTCCTGGCTCTGTCGCTCCAGGTCACAGCGTATCTCGACCAGCTGTTCCTCCACGTTGGTAATTAGGCCCTGCATCTGGGCCAGCTGGGCACTGTAGCGGGCCTCTGTCTCTGCCAGGGTGGACTCCAAAGTGTCTCTCTGTGAGAGCAAGGGTTGGTAGGGAGGAAGAAGTCTAGAAGCCAGAGAAGGAGCAAGGGAGAGCCATCTGGTCCCAGTGAGGCCTCAGAATCCAAGAGGGAAGCTCCAAGGATCCCTCTGAGTGAGGATGAAGCACATCCAGATATCTCATTCTAGATGAGCCAATTAACCCCTGCAGCTTCCTTGATCTAAGATATCTCCCTATTCATGTCAACTCCAAGTAACAGATAATTACTCAGAAGATGTATTTGCTAACACAAACATAGGAGCCACTGCCCAGACATGTCAGTTGCCACAGGCCTCTTGTCTTTTACCACTGGGGCATTTGGGATCAGGGCAGGGCCTCCATTCCCTCTTCTCCACACAGAGAAGCCCTATTGCTCAAGAATTTGAACCTATGGAGCCTGCCTGTGGTCAGAGCATGGGAGCTGGGGCGTCTGTGTGCTTCTAGGCTTGATCCAGCTCCACTCCATCTCCGGACTCACCATGCTTTGCTGGGCCTGCAGCTCAATCTCCAGGGCGTTGACCGTGCGTCTCAGTTCAATGATCTCCGCCTGGCAAGACTGCAGTTGCTCCGAGCTGGACACCACCTGCTGGTTCAGCTCCTCGGTCTACAACATACACACACACAAGTCCTGGTCAGGAACACTAGGGACTCTGCTTGAGAGCTCTGCAGAGACCGGTTATGGTCACGAGCCAAGAAGGACCTTCCAGACTACCCAGTGCAACCCATTCATTGCCCACTTGCTCAGAGGACCACAGCCCACCCAAGGCTGCACAGCAAGGTCAAAACAGCTGGGACTCAAATTCAGTCTTCTTGACTCGGAGTTCCGGGCTCCCTTCTGTGTGACCCACCATGTGCCTCTGCTGCACTGACTGTTTCCAGGTCCCTACCTGGGTGTCAAACCAGTCTTCTGCGTCCCGGCGGTTATTCTCCACAAGGGTCTCATACTGACACCTCATCTCATCCAGAACTCGGTTCAGGTCAACCGGTGGGGCAGCGTCCACCTCGACATTGAGGCGGTCACCAAGCTGGCAGCGCAGTGCATTCACTTCCTGTGGCACAGACCAGGGTCAGCACTATCTGTCCTAGCTTGCTGCCTCTCATATCATCTGTTCCCTATGTCACCTGCTCTTCATGTCACTCTCTCATTCTCACCTCCTCCCCATATCACTTCCTCCCCATGTCACCTCCTGCCCATGCTCACCTCCTGCCCATGTCACCTGTTCCCCATGTCACCTTCTCATTCATACCTCCTCCCCATGTCACTTGTTCCCTATGTCACCTCTTCCCCATGTCACCTGGTCCCCATGTCACCTGTTCCCATGTCACTTTCTCATTCTCACCTCCTCCCCATGCTCACCTCCTGCCCATGTCACCTGTTCCCCATGTCACCTTCTCATTCATACCTCCTCCCCATGTCACTTGTTCCCTATGTCACCTCTTCCCCATGTCACCTGGTCCCCATGTCACCTGTTCCCATGTCACTTTCTCATTCTCACTTCCTCCCCATGTCACCTCCTCCCCATCCTTACCTCCTCGTGGTTCTTCTTGAGGCACATCAGCTCCTCCTTCAGGGACTCGACCTGGGCCTCCAGGTCCGATTTGCACAGGGTCAGATCATCCAGGATCCTGCGCAACCCGTTGATGTCAGCCTCCACCAGCTGCCGCAGGGACACCTCCGTCTCATACCTGCAGGCACAGAACAAGGCCCCTGCATCTGCAACTCCTTTTCATACCTAAGTTGGATCTATCCCCAGACTGGCCAAGTGCTGTGAGTCCTGCCTTCATGCTACCATGACAGAAGGCAGCCAAAACCCTGAGTCCGGGCATCCACGGGTCCGGTTCAATGAGCCCCTAGCCACGGGGCCAGCAGGACAACTCACTTGGTCCTGAAGTCGTCAGCAGCCAGCTTGGCATTGTCGATCTGTACCACCAGCCTGGCATTCTCCGCCTTGCTGCACAGGGTCTGTGAACATAAATAAGTTGTTTCAGTGCAAGGAGGAACTTTCTGCTGGTTGGAGGTCCCCAGAGCTGGCAGGAGCTGCCTCTGGGGGAAGAACATCACCCATCCTGGACTCCTGGGGCTCCATGAGCACTTGAGGACATGTCATAGGGATCAGACCATGGACCCCTGGGCTCCCTCCCAATGTCACGCGGCTGTGCCCTGTGACCGGGGCTAGCGAGAAGGGCGTGAACATGCAGCAGGCAAGGCCCAGCATGGTGGAACAAGGCTTCTTCCTGCCATCCTGTCTCCCAGGCCTAGTGGGGCCCCAGGGCAGGTTCTTGCCAACAGTGTGCCCTGAGAGCCTCTGGTCATAAATGGTCCTTCTCCGAGCCAGCTGTGATTTTCAGAAGTTGTAGAATGGGAGAAGAGGGAGAAAACTTCTCTGATCGGCGTTTGCTTCCCAGAGTTACTTATGGGAAACCTGAGCCACACTAAATACCTCAGATCTGATCCCCTCACCTTGAATAAGTGAGAGAATGAAAACTTAGAGAGTCGGGTGGTGGCACCAAAAGTCACACAACTGGTTAGTTCACAGAGCCCGTGTTTAAACCCTGGCTCCACTCACAGGCATCTGGGTCACTCAGCCAGCCTGAGCCTCAGCATTCTTATCTGTATAATGGGCTAATGATACCTCCCTCATAAGGTTACTGGGAGGGACAAAAGAGGCCACAGAGGTGAACACACTCGGTGACCTCCCGAGTGCCTCATGAGAGCAGAACCGCCAGTGCTGGGGACACCAAGTCCCCGGGATGCCGAAACCACTCTGAGTCTCTCACCTTCTTCTGGAGCTCCTCGGTGGTCTTGAAGTAGGACTGGTAGTCAGGGCACATGAAGGGTACCTGCTGCTGGCACCACTCGCGGATGCGGCCCTCCAACTCCAAGTTCTCCCGCTCCAACTGGCGCACCTTCTCCAGGTAGCTGGCCAGGCGGTTGTTCAAGAACTGCATGGTCTCCTTCTCATGGCCAGTGAGGATGCCCTCCCCAAACCAGTCCCCACCCATGCTGTAGCTGGTGGCGAAGCCCCCGACGGGGAGGCAGAGAGCAGGGAGGCTGCTGGCCGCCCGGTAGCTGCTTCTGCCCAGTCCGGTGGAGCACGCAGAGAAACTCCGGGCCCCGCGAGAGAGACCAGGGAGCTTGCAAGAGCTGCTGGAATTCATCGTGGACACGCGAGTCGAGACCCCACCAGCCCCTCCTGGGCTCTTGAGAGACCCAGAAGAGAAACCAGCCTGGAGGCATTTGGAAGCCATGGCCTCAGTAACCTGGGTGCGAGTGATGGGTCTCTGGGTCCAGACACCCCCAAAGCAGAGATCCTCCTCAGCCCGAATTTATATCTCTGCCCCAGTGGGCGTTGGTTGGCTTTGACACAGTGTTTTCACCTCATTAAAGTTAATACCACTTTCTATCAAAGCCCTCATTAACCTGTTATTTAGCTTTTCGTGAACAGTTCCTGGCCTCGTAAAATAGGAGCCCCGTTGGACTCACCTCCACGACTCCATGTCACTGGAAACACCAAGTCTCCATCAGTTCTTCAAAGGGCCTGTCATCTGGCTCAGACCTCAGCCTCCTCATCAAGCAGGCGTGGGAGTCCAGCCACTGTCATGACTTTCTCCAGCTTGATCTCCTTTTATGGGCCCAAGGCAGGAGAGGGGACCTAGAGCTGTCTCCCGAGGGAAGAAAGAGCAAACCTGGTTGTTGTGGGAAGACCAGGGTCTTGGGGACAAGGAGACACAGAATTCTCTCAAATTGGTCAAGGAGGTAGGGAGAGGGTGACCCACTCTCCTGGTGTCCCCAGGACTTTTCTGGCTTGAATTCTAACAGTCCCATATGCTGGAGAACCCTCAGTCCTGGACAAAATGGGACAGCTGGTCACCCTAGATACAGCAGAGCCTTGGAGGTCACAACCCTGCTCCCTCCCTTTCAGAGAAACCTGTTCTGACTGTGTAGCCTCCATTCAGCCACATGATTACAGGTCAGGTCATTGGACAGCTGCTCAGAGTGACACCTAGAGCTACATCTGAGAGGACTTGTCTTCTCTGGTCCTGGTTGAAAAGTGGAGAAGTCCTTCCCTTCTGGTTGCCAGAATGGGGGGCAGGGGAGGCAGTTCTTGATTCACAGGAGGCACAAAGAGTTAGACCATCACAGTTTTATCTCTGCCACAGGAGTTGATGGAGATGACAGGCAAAAAGCCTGACAAACTCAATCTGCCAAGCAAGGGAGGCCAGGAAAGGGGCCAGGAGCCGAAAAGTGAGAAGGGAGGAGCTGGGGCCAGGCCTCGTCAGGTGGGACCTGCCTTCTCATCCGCCCTGTGATTTGGGGTCCTGCTCACTCTCTTAGGGACACCAGCAGTACCCAGTCAGCGTGCCCAGCACTTTCCCACGCATGGTCTCACGTAGTCCTCAGAAGTGCTCTGTGATCCTGGACCTGTTATCCCCATCTCGAGGCTGAAGGAATCAAGACTTGGAGGTGATAAGAGCTTGCTGAAGTGCACCAGCTGGCAACTGGCAAAGCCAAGGTGCCAATTCGAGGCTGGCCCTCTCCACTGCACCACCCTGCCTCCACCCCTGCTCTGGAATCCTGTCCCAGACTGCCGGACATGACCTGGGTCTGTGGAAAATGGAGAGGAGAGGATAGGGTGGGCTCCACAGGGGGTTGGCCAACACAGGGGGTGTCTCAGGAGAAGCCACACAGCATCACGGGTACATACAGTCTTGCGGGTTCGAATCCCAATCTCACCATGAGCCAACTGTGTGCCTTAACTTCCCTGGACATCTCTCTCTCTCTCTCTCTCTCTCTCTGTCTCTCTCTCTCTCTCTCTCTCTCTCTCCTTCTGTAAAATGAGAAGAAGATAATAGTTCCTACTTCCTGCAGTTGCTATAAGGATTAAATGAGTTTGAAGCATCTAGAACAGTGCCTGCTCGTGGTAAGTGCTATGACTGCCAGTCCTCATGAAAGGGGAATCTTAGTGTACGGAAACCAGTGATGCTAAGCAGCTGTCCCTAGTGTAGACAGGCTCTGGGCACGCGGGCCACCATCCCACAGGCCAGGTGCATGTGCTTGGGGCCCTCAGATATAGAGCTCCCATGAGTCACAGTGTCCTTCCCATACCCGGGGGCCTGGTGTGACTGGCACAATCCCAGGATCCCATTGGCTGCGTTGGCATGTCCTCCATGGAAATCCATGCCCCAGTGCAAAGGGTGCAGCTGATCTGAGAACCTGTTGAGCCACTTGGGGTATTTGCATTTTCCACCCATGTGGGTCCAGGGCTCCGCCTGGCCCTGCTAAGATGCAGCCTCCCAGGACGGTGTTCTGCATTCAGTAAGGGCCACCCTGGAGCCACAGGACCCAGAGAAGCCACAGCAGTAAGACTGGAAAAGAAAACCATGGAAGCCTCACTCTATGCGCATAGTCCCAGGGGTCTCGTGGATCCCTAGGCAGGGCCCCACACCTGTGCTGCCCAGAAGGGGAACGGAGGTGTTTTGGGTTTGTTTGCTTTTGAGCTGAGGGTCTCACTCTGTTGCCCAGACTGGTCTCGGTCTCCTGGGTTCAAACAATCCTCCCTGAGTCCTGAGTATGTGGGGCTACAGGTGTGCCCCCACCCCCTCACCCTGCTGAGTTTCAAATGCTTTCTCCATGAAGCCCTAATAATGAGGCCGATGGTACCAGCCATGATTCCCTGAGTACTCAGTACCCACTAGGCCCACACTCCCTACACACCTCCTCTCCTTCAGTGCTTTCACAACCTCATGAGACCGGCCTCACCCATAATGCACTTAACAGATGAGCAAACTGAGGCTTGGAACATTCCAGGAGGCTGCCCAAGGTCCCGGCAGAACTAGCATTTGCACGACCATTCAAGCTGCACTATTTTCTTTAAACCCCACACACACCCTGCAACACAGACACAGATAGAAAGGCACTGACTTCCACAGCCGGACCCAATGGTCAGGGTGGGAAATGACTTAGCCGAGGCCCACACAGGCTTCCCAGGGAAGCCACAGGCCAGGCCTTCCAGCTTCAAACCCCATGTTTGCCCCACTGCCTCTGGGTCCCAGTCCCAGCCAGGCCTTCTGCCTGGAGCTTGGCCCCTGCTCCAGCCCTACTGTGCCCTGCCAGCTCTGGAGGCTCCAGCAGTGATCTGTGGTGGACCCATTAGTCCCCATTAACTGATGCTCCCCAACTATCTTGTGTTTCAGCTGTACCGTCCCAGGGGGTCTGTAAGCATGGGGTCAAGGACTGACCTCATTCTTTTTTTGAGGCCTCTGAAGTGTCAACCATGGTGCTGGGCTTCTACTGGGCATCACCATTCTGATATCTCAGAATGAATGAATGAGTGAATGAATGAATGAATGTTTTGCTCATGGTAAACTGTGTTCACGAAGGAAACAAAGAAAGGATTTTGAGAGGACAAGAACATGAAAGGGGAGGGAAAGACAGATGAAAGGAGAGAAGTGTATGGAGGGAGGCAAGAAAGACACTGACTTTGTCTCACTATTCCCACTCTTATGAATGAGGAAACTGAGGCTCAGAGATGGAAAGGGGCTGGTCATCTGTGGAGGTGAACAGCACCTGCCTGGACTAAGCCCTTTGGCAGAGAGCAAAGTGTTCTATGGACCAAAAGTCATTCTGCCCAAGGAAGACTGGACTCATAGACCAGCACAGCAATGAAATTGTAGCTAGAAAAATCCTGGGCTCAGTGGCTCAGCCTGTAATACCAGCACTTTGGGAGGCCGAGGCAAGTGGACTGCCTGAGTCCGCGGGTTGGAAACATACCTGGGCAATTTGGCGAGACCTCGTCTCTACAATAAATCAAAAATTAGCCGGGTGTGGTAGCATGCCATGGAAGGCTGAGGCGGAAGGATCACTGGAGCCCAGCAGGTTGAGGCTGCGGTGGCCTGAAGCGTGCTGCTACACTCCAGTCTGGGCAATGGAGTGAGACTCCAACTCAAAAAAAAAGAAAAATCCTGATAAGATTAGTAGATGAGGCCAGGCTCGGTGGCTCAGCCTGTAATCCCAGCACTTTGGGAGGCCGAGGCGAGTGGATTGCCTGAGTCTGTGGGTTCGAGACCAGCCCTGGAAACTTGGCAAGACCTCGTCTCTAAAATAAATCAAAAATTAACCAGGCATAGTAGTGTGCGCCTGTAGTTCTGGCTACTTGGAAGGCTGAGGCATAAGGATCGCCGGAACCCCATAGGTCAACGCTGGGATTGCAGTGAGTGTGCCACTGCCCTCCAGCCTGAATGACGGAGTGAGACTCCAACTCAAAAAGAAAAAAAGATTAATAGATGAAAAAAATTCTTTTAGATGACTTTGTAAAACACATACACATACTCACATAAGTAATAATTTGGTTGTTTTTGAGGTGGGGTCTCACTTTGTTGCCCCGGCTGGAGTACAGTAGCATGATCACAGCTTGCTGCGGCCTCAACCTCCTGGGCTCAGGCGGTTCTTCTGCCTCAGCCTCCCAAGTAGCTGGGACCACAGGAGCGTACCACCAGACGTGGCTAAGTTTTTTTATTTTTTTGTAGAAATGAGGTCTCATTATGTTGCTAAGGCTGGTCTCGAACTCCTGCCTCAGCTTCCTAAAGTGCTGGGATTAAAAGTGTGAGCCACTATACCCAACCTAAGTCATGTTTTTACAGCTATGAATTTCTCTTGTCTATTTCCATTCTTTTTTAGCATCCTTTTTCAAAGAACAAAATAATTACCAGCAAAAACTCAACACTGAGCATCTGAATACCTTTCCTTACAGAATCTTTGCAGTCTGCTCAGATGGGGTCCATGCGCTCTCCACAACATGCCATGGACACAAAAATACTTTTGGCCATCCTTCTTTCCTTCCTTCCTTCTTTTTCTGCCCATCCTTGGTGGTTTCAAACCCAAATCTGCTTTCTCTGGTCACCCCAGCTCTCAATGATCACTCCCACTCCAGGGAACCCGAAACCCTGCCCCACACCTGTTCCTGCCATCCCAGGTGGCAAAGTATGGGTGTGAGGGAAGGTCTCTGCAGCTGGACGTGAGTGCCTCGGGACCTGTGCCTCTCACCCACACTTTGATCCGACCGCTTCTGTCTCCCCTGCTCCTCTCTGATGAACTCTGGCTTTGGAACTGGATCTGCTGTGTATGTGCACTCTCCTTTATCTCTCAGTTGATTAATTGAAGTGTGTGTATGTGTGAATGAGAAAGACAGCCAGATATCCCACCTGGAAAGTACAAAAATACCTTGAAATAATAAAGCATCACGCCCACTCTGGGGAAGTTTTATATCATCTTTCTCTTGATATCGATTACATAGGCTCCCAAAGGCCTGAGATGTCCTAAACTGCCATGTGTTTGTGACTTTGGCCCGGTCAACGCCCACCCCCCCCAAGTGTGGAATTCTAGCTTGCACATCAGTCAGTGATGTCCATTGGAACTCAGTTAAAGGTGTGTGAAGTTGAGATGGGAGTGAGTTCCTTACTTAATGCAGAAGCTTTGCAAAGTTTAATTAAAAGCTTGGTAAAGATGCATAATAAGGTGCCCACAGCCACACAGAGCTGTCTGTGTGCATGAGATGAGGCTGTGAGTGGCCCCTGCAGACTGTAGACTGACCATAAAAAGGGAAAGCCCTGAATGCACAAGGCGTTGGAGGTCACCCTGTACAGTGTGTCCACTCCAACGCAGTGCCAAGGCAGCTGGGCTGTTTCCCAATCAGAAGGCTCAGTCCATTCCCTGCTCTCCGACTGCTTCCATGTGGAGGTGTGGTGCTCTCTTTGCGTGGCCATCACTCACCTCTCATCCCCTGGGTCTCAGGCCAGAGCCAGAGTTGCTGACCTCAGACCCCAGAGCAGAGGTGGAGTAGCAAGGGAGACTGGTCCTCTCGCCCAAAGCCGAGCGTGTTCTCTGAGGTTAAGCCTGGGGTTCACTGTCCAGCTCTAAAGATGCTGCATAGCCCACCCCATCCCCACCCCACCATTCTTCCAGGTACAAAGAGCCTGGTCCACCTGGTGGGATTTCCTATTCCCCACTCTGAGCCCCAGGAACTAACACCAACCCTGACAGCTACCGCATTTTGGAAGCTGCACACACATTGCTGCACACACGTTGAAGCCTCCTGGCAGCCCTATTTCACAGGTGAACCAGCTGAGACCAAAGAGGTCACATGAGGTGGCTGAATGTGCACCACAGAGCCTATACCTGCGCAAATCTTCTCCTGAGGTCTGAAATGCATTTGCTGCACCCCTGGCTTGTCCAGCAGGGAGTTGAAAATTCACATTTGGCACCAAAGAGCCAGTGACATAGGACAGGACCAGTCTTTCTCGTGGAGGGCTTGGTCTTAAGTAAGAGCTGAGAGGAAGAGACGGAAAGAGAGGGAGAGAGGGAGTGGGAGAGAAAGAGACAGAGAGAGAGACAATGACAGAGACAGACAGAGAGAGAGGGAGAGATAGAAAGAGAGGGAGAGAGGTAGAGGGAGAGAAAGAGAGAGAGAGAAGGAGATGAAGGGAGGACAGGGAGAGAGGGGGAGAGGGAGAGAAAGAGACAGAGAGAAAGAGACAGAGAGAGATGGAAAAAGGGAGAAAGGGAGAGAAAGAGACAGAGAGAGATGGGAGGAGGGGAGACAGAGAGGGAGAGAAAGAGACAGAGAGAGACAGAGACAGAGAGAAAGAGACAGCTTGTGCTGAGAAGAGTCAGGGCAGAATCACTGGGCAATAATCAAGTCTCAGTCCCTCACCATCCTGTGACCTAGAGTGAGTCACTGTCTTCTCTGGGCCTGTGTTCTCAACTGAAGACTGAGGCAGGGGGCAGAGAAGCCAGTCACAGGGCCCTCAGCCTTCTCAGCCATGCCTCTCTCATCAGAGGGGTGTCCGGGCCAGACTGTGCCAGACCTGCATGATTCAGTCAATGGAATCCAGGCGCTCTAAACCCTGCTTCACTCTGAACCCTGGCAGTCCTCTCCCTCCACTCCATGCCTGAACCCCACTCCCCCACTGTCCCTGGCACCCTTCACTTTTGCCCTGAATCCCTTGTTGGGGACATGGGCCACCTGGCAGCCACCTTCATCCCCCAGCTCACCTGGACGTCCCCCTTGGGGTGGTTGGCTCAGGCTGACTACCTACAGCTGGCCCTCTCTGGCTAATCCTGGGCCCCTCCTACATAGTTCTGAACAGTATTGGGCAGCAGGTAGGTCTGCAGGGGAGCACTGACTTGGGAGCCCTTGCCTCTTCTTGGGCCGCCTTAAGGTAGGCACCGACGGGCAGAGCCATGCTGGGAGCTATGGTCAGCCCCCATCCAGACTGGGCCAGTGTCCATCCTCATTGGCCAGGGCCTGAGGCATTCCCATTAATAAAAATTTCAAATCATTCAGCCACTTCCTCCCTTAGAGTCAGAGAAGACACAGCAAAAACAGAAACCCACAACTGTACTGCAAGCCGTGATCAAACACCCCCACTAATCACAGGAGAATCAACAGTCAGCCAGAGTCCAGTTTGCTATGCCAAGAGAACACACTTTATTACTGAGTACATTTCCAGGAAACCTGGTTTTGCATGCCATAAAAGCACCATTAAGTCCAGAAACACAAGAAATATTTTGGTAGAAAAGCCTGCTAAGCGGGGTGGGGAGGACCCCTCTAGGGAGGGGAAGGGTCATTCAGCAGCCGGGAGCCACAGGGGTGTCCTCCTTCCTGTGGTCCAGGCCCTGGCCTGGTGGGCCGTGTGGGTGTGTGGGCTGATCACAACGGGCGGGGCTGCATGTGCTCCCTGGAGGAGATGACCTTCCCGTCTCTGATCTCCTCGGTGATAGTGCGGACCTGAGTGCTGCCCTGCGGCACCGGAGTGCAGGGCACAGCTGGGGCACAGGGCACAGAGGGGACATAAGGAACTCTGACAACAGGCTTGAATTCCGTGGCACAAGGGTGGGCTGGAAGCCTGAGAAAACGAAATCATGCAGGGTTAGGGTTTGGTATCAAGGCATTGGACCAAGACTCGTGTTAAACAGATCTGAGGGGCTCCAGTGAATCAGGTAGCCTCACTTGAGACCATTTCAGTGCCTCTGAATTTCCCGAGGGTGGGAGGATCAAGGGAGAGGAATGAGGACCAGAAACTACAACCACGGCCTAGACAACATGGCGAGACCTTATTGCCACAAAAAAATCAAAAAGTAGCCTAGTATGGTGGCAAATGTCTGTAGTCTCAGCTATTCAGGAGGCTGAGGTGGGAGGATCACTTCAGCCCAGGATTTGGAGGCTGTGGTAAGCCATGATCGTGCCACTGCACTCCAGCCTGAGTGGCACAGTTAGACCCCAACTCAAAGAGAGAAAGAGAGAGAGAGAGAGAGAAGGAAGAAAGGAAAGGAAAGGAAAGACAACCAAAAACAAAAGCTGGAGAAGTGCTGTGTGTGCTGGATTGATTTATCCCCTGTGTATGACCAAAGCTCAGGCCTAGAAGGAGCTTTGGCTCAATGCCCTGCACCTGTGCATAACCCCTTGTGGGACCCATGTCCTCCCCCAGCCCAAGGACCACTCACTTGCAGTCCTCTCCCTCCAGCAGGCGGCGATAGGTGGCAATCTCGTTCTCCAGCCGGGCCTTCACGTCCAGCAGCACCTGGTACTCCTGGTTCTGCCGCTCCAGGTCACAGCGGATCTCGGCCAGCTGGGCCTCCACGTTGCCGATCAGGCCCTGCATCTGGGCCAGCTGGGAGCTGTAGCGGGCCTCTGTCTCCGCCAGGGTGGACTCCAGGGAATTCCGCTGCAGGGAGAAGGAAGAAGAGCTGCATGGGAAGGAACCCCACCCCAGCAACCCGCTGTCCTGGGCGTCTGCTTGTGTCTGCTTGTGGTCACACAGCTCACTGAGGCTGGTGGGTCAGGGGCCTGCGGCGAGCCACGGCCTGCCATCCAGGTAGGGGCCACTCACCATGCTTTGCTGGGCCTGCAGCTCAATCTCCAGGGCATTGACCGTGCGTCTCAGTTCAATGATCTCCGTCTGGCAGCACTGCAGCTGCTCCGAGCTGGACACCACCTGCTGGTTCAACTCCTCTGTCTGCAACACCCGAGAGGGCACAGTCAGACCAAGGGCTCCTTCAAGGGGCAGCCCAGCCCAAGAGCCACGGTCCCAGCTGCCAGCCCCACCTGGGTGTTGAACCAGGCCTCCACGTCTCTGTGATTGTTCTCCACCAGGGTCTCATACTGGCATCTCATGTCATCCAGGATCTTGTTGAGGTCCACTGGGGGTGCAGCATCCACTTCCACATTCAGTCGGTCCCCAAGCTGGCAACGGAGTGCGCTGACTTCCTGCAGAGATAGAGGTGACATGGCGTACAGCTGTGACAAGGACACCAGGTTGAGGATTCAGCTGACCTGGGCCCACACCTTCCTTTCTCAGTCATCAGCTGTGTGACATTAGCCAGGACACTTAACCTCTCTAAGCCTCAGTCTCCTTGTGGGTATACACCTCCCTCCTCCTGGGGACTTGGGGTATACAAGTGAGATGACACAAATACAGGCAAATAGAATTGTTGTTATCAGGCACAATAGTCCCAGGAGAATTAGTATCATGGGCAAGAGGGTAGACCCTGTGTGACCCTAGGCAAGGGACTTTGTGCCTTTGTTTTCTCATCTGCAAAATGGAGCTTATAGTAGTGTGTACCTCCTGCCATTATTGTAAGGATAAAATGAAATGAGGATGAATTGCAAAGGGCTCCACGTATCTCCTGGCACATAGGGAGCCCGAGGTCCAGCAGCGGTCCCTAAGCCACACAGGATGCTGGAAGGTCACACAGCACCCGCCTCACCTCCTCGTGGTTCTTCTTAAGACACATCAGCTCCTCCTTCAGGGACTCGACCTGGGTCTCCAAGTCAGCCTTGCACAGGGTCAACTCATCCAGGATTCTGCGCAGCCCATTGATGTCAGCCTCCACCAGCTGCCGCAGGGACAGCTCCGTCTCGTACCTGCAGACACAGAACCCTGCCAGGTCTGCTGCAAAGGAAGCTGCACACAGGAATGGGGAGCCTCCTGCCCTGCCATCCAGCTACTGTGACTGACTTGGGGCCAGAAGCATGGCCGTGCTCTTCCAGGGCTATGCCACACTTTCCCATTTGCAGCTCCATCCAGCCACCTGGGAACCACCTCACCAACTTCCAAAGGTGGGGTCAGGGGCCAGGGAGCAGCACAGCAAACCTCCCCCGGCCAGGCCTACTCACTTGGTCCGGAAGTCGTCGGCAGCCAGCTTGGCGTTATCAATTTGCAGGACCAGCCTGGCGTTCTCAGACTTGGTCAGCAGGATCTGGAGAACAAGAGGCTTCCCATGAGCTGGGGAAGGTCGGGCAGCATGGAGGCAGGTGAGGCATAGCTCGGCTCACAGAGGCCACGCTCTTAAGTCTGACCGGCACCTTCAGCCCAGACCCCAGGTGTGGAAGGAGCATCAGCTCCCAGGACGGGCATCACAGGGGTGCCAGGGGCCACCATTCCTAGCATCTGCAGCTTCCAGGGTGGTACAGTGGGGTATGCCAGCATAAGGCAGACCTGGATTCAGGTCCTGCGTCCAGCACTCAGGCTGTATGATCTTAGGCAAGTGCTGAACCTCTCAAAGCTCAGCATCCACATCTGTGACACAGTCCAGTGAAACCCATCTCTCCAAGATAAGGATGAATAAGCCAATGGACAGTAAAGTATCAGGCACAGTGCTGTATCCACTAGGGACTTGGCATGCTTTGCTTCCCACAACTGAGACAGCAAGGGGGAATGGGGAATGGGTGACAAAAGGTAAGAGCAAGAGACCAACAGGGAAGCCTGGGTCCCCCAGGAAACCAAGGCCGCAAAGAGAAGACCCTGCCCTGCCAAGAAAATTCCCTAAAAGCCACAGTCCCGCCTGGAAAGGCCCTGGAATGAGACAAACACCTCCCAGGAGCTGGGCTGCTCAGCCAGAGATGGGCCCGGTCGCCTCACCTTCTGCTGGAAATCCTCGATGGTCTTAAAGTAGGACTGGTAGTCTGGGCAGATATACGGGATCTGAGACTCGTACCACTCCCGGATGCGGCCCTCCAGCTCCGCGTTCTCCCGCTCCAGCTGACGCACCTTCTCCAGGTAACTGGCCAGGCGGTCATTCAGAAACTGCATGGTCTCCTTCTCACTGCCATTAAAGGAGCCCTCGCGAAAGAAGAACCCACTCCCGGCAAAGCCAGAGGGGTGGTGGTACCCAGCAGACAAGTAGGAGCTGGGCAAGTAGCTCCCAAGGCTGGAGGGGCCCAGCCTGATGGAGGAGACAGACCCTGCAGCACCGGTGAGACTGGGGACCCTGCAGGAGCCGGCGGAACGGATGGAGGACACCCGTGAGAAGCCACCTGCTGTGCCACAAAGGCCCTTGATGGACCCGGTGGAGAAGGTCGGGATACAGATCTGGGTGGTCATGATGCTGACAGAAGAAGG
This sequence comes from Carlito syrichta, assembly GCF_000164805.1. Classification (NCBI taxonomy): domain Eukaryota; kingdom Metazoa; phylum Chordata; class Mammalia; order Primates; family Tarsiidae; genus Carlito; species Carlito syrichta. Next base: position 587,269 of record NW_007258889.1, on the reverse strand, counting down.
TTGCAGCTTAGCAAGAGCTGGGGTTCTGGGCTCGAAGGCCTCCCCAGAGGGTTTATATACACTCTCCATGGGGTGTTGGCAGGTTACACATCTCTGGCTCTTGGGAAAGCTTATTCCTATCCCAGAAAGCTAATCTCATTAGAATATGATTTTTACCACCCATTCAGAATCCCTTGCCTTGTAAAAAGAAAAATGTTGAATTTGGTTTGCTAAGTCAGGACTCTCCACTGCTGTCATTCCCTAGCAGAACATGAATTTTATTGCCTCTTCAAAGAGTCTTTGCACCAGATCCCATAAATCGGGAGTGGCCATACAAATGACATTTAGTTCCTGTCCTCTCTGTATATCTTCCCCCGAGGAGCCCAGTCTGTCCACTACCACCCCCACCCACTCTCCCCCACCCCTCATAGCTGTTCACTGATGCCTGGGTCACTGGGATGATGAAAGGAGCAAAGGGAACTAAAATTCACGCTGCACCTGCCATGTGCCAGGCCCAGAGTTGTTTATTTACAGCTCGTAACAATCCCAGAAGGTGGCCGGTGTTGTCTTCATTTTATCAATGTGGAAACTGAGGCACAGCATGGTTTAAAAGCAGGGAATGAGTTGCAGAGCTTGGATCTGAAACCAGGGCTTGCTGGGCATGATGGCATACACCTGAAGTCCCAGCTACACAGGAGGCTGAGGTGGGAGGGTCACTTGAGCCCAGAAGTTTGAGAACAGCCTGGCCAACACAGCGAGACCCCATCCAAAGTGTATCCCTTGTCTTGCTGCTTCTTCACACACTGAGGTTGAACCTGGGGCCCCAGAATATAGGGACAGGAGAACTAGGTTCAAATCCTGGCTCTGTTTGTGATTTTCCCTGTGATACTGAGTATGTCACCTCCTCTCTAGTATACTCAGCAGTGTCCCCATCAGAACAGTAGAGGTCATAACCCTGTCATGCCTGCATCACACAGATGCAAAGAGGATCAAGCAAGAAGTAAAAGTTTGTTGGATGTCACTGGGAATGGTAGGAGTGATGTTTAGGCTCAGAGGACAGTCTTTGGTGGTGGTTTATGGCTGTGGCCAGCAAAGGGTCCCAGGTGTAAACACTCATGTGGGCTGCTGACAATAAGGTCAGTCCGTCAACCAGGCACAGCAGGGTGGCAATGTGGGGAGCAGGAGTACATAGCCAATCCCTCAGACAGTCAACAAACACGTCATCACGGAGTTTCCTGCCACTATGGAATCCACATGCTTGGATCCATGGACGGGGCTAGGAGCAGTTCGCTTTGTGGCCACCAGCCTTTTGAACCTGCAAGAGTAGAATCAGGACCCCAGCCTGCCATGGTGGCTCACGTTTGTAATCCTAGCACTTTGGAAGGCAGAAGCAAGAGGATTGCCTGAGCCCAGGAGTTCAAGACCAGTCTGGGCAACTTGGTGAGCCCTTGTCTCTACAATAAACCAAAAACTTTAGCCAGGTGTGGTGGCGTACACCTGTAGCTCCAGCTACTCAGGATGCTGAGGCAGAAGGATTCCCTGAGCCCAGCAGGTCGAGGATGCAGTGGCCATGAGCATGCCACTGCATGACAGAGTAAGACTCCGACTCAAAAGGAAAAAAAAAATCAGGACCCAAGGACAGCCCACTCTGACCCTCCTGGTCCCTAATCAGGTCATAGAGAGGGCCAATGGTGGACCCTTTGGATCGAGAAGGAATGAAAAGAGCAAAGCTGAATACCACGAGATAGCTAAGCTAGCCGAGAGAGGAGAACCCGGGAATTAGGGGCCAAAGACAAGCCCAGCTCTTCCGCCTCGAAACACGGGCTTTCCCAGGGCTCAGGCAACCTGTTCCCTCTTCCCCCTACACGCCCTCGGATGGCAGTTTATGGAAGCATTTATGTGCTTCTAAAGTTGTAATTTACCTACCTCTTAAAATGCTTTATAAGCTTCTCTCTGAAATTACTCAGGGAGAATCGGCTGTGATGAATATGCCCCGCCCAGTGCATTAGACACGGCAATGAGATGCCTAGAACAGTCGATGACGGTCTCTCTAAGGGCCAGCCCTGCACAGCCCCTCCTGGGAGTGTGAACCAGGCTTCAGCCCTTCTCCCTTACTTCTTATTTGATCCTCCTCATCCTGTGTGAAACAGGCAGGACACAGTGATGACTTCTACTCTTCCGATGAGAACACTGAGGATCCCAGGGAAGAGGTGACATGCTCCGTATCCCAGGGCAGATCATCAGCAGAGCCAGAACTTGAACCCAGGTCTCTTGTCTCCAGACTTGACCTCAGTTGTGGAGCAGAGGACAAGGAATAGGATGTGGACAAGGTATCACAGTCACCCATCTCCTGGGCTCTCCAGCAGGGCCTAGGATTGGACTGTCACAGGGTTTCCCAAAACCTTGGCATGCTGACATTGAGGACCTGGCCATTCATTGCTGTGTGGGACTCTCCGGTGTCTTGCAAGATGTTTGCCAGTGTCAGTGGACTCCACCACCCAAAGCCAGCAGCAATCCCCTGCTCCAGTAAATGCCTACAGACATTGCCAAATGTCCCCAAAGCAGAGGGGACAAAGCTACCTCCAGCTGAAAACCACTGGACTGTCAGGACAGACACTGGGACTCTGACTCAACCTCCCACAAGCACCCCCTACTTTATTTTCTCGGACTAGTACATAGTATGTCTGCCTCTGTGGGACTCACTCAGGCTAGTCTGCAATACACCCATGCATCAGTTTACCTCATTTATGACACAGAGTGCTTGTCCCACAAAATGGGCCCCAACGGCAGCCCTCAGAAAGTCCTTGAGGCCGCTCTTCTGTGTCCTGGGTCTGCTGGTGGACATCAAGAGTCAACCTTCTCACCGTCTAATTTGTGGTAATTCCTACACTGTGTGATCCATATCTGAAGAAGGATTCTAGATTTTTCTCAACTGAGTAAGCAGGGATCTGCTGCTCCAGAGGTCCCCATCACTCTCACCAAGCACAGGAGAACTGCCGTGGGCCGAAGGGCTGTGGGAAGAGGACTATACCTCTCCTGGGGCAGGTGACAAGCTGGTCAAGGGAGGTCTTTCATCTGCCCTCAATCCCCCCCGTCCTCTGCCTTTGTCCTTTTTGAAGACTGCTCATATCCCAGGGGAGGATGAGGGGGGAGACTCAGAGAGGGAATGCCTCCACTCTCTCCCACCCTGGTTGCCCTGGCCATCACAGGATGGAATGCAGGCCACAGGCACAAATGCTCGACCTGCACTGGAGGAGAGAATCTGGGGCTCCCAGGCTGCTCTCCCAGCCAACTCTAAGGGGCACCCCCTCCCAGGGAGGGTAGCCCAGCCCCGGAGAAGATCCAGCTGTTTGGGGTTGAGTAAACCCACATCAGGTTTCATTTCAAAATAGGATCCTGTTCTGAGACCACTCTTTTTAACCTCAAGGAAAAGTGTACTAGGCCGAGGAGCAGGAGCCCTGGACTCCAGGCCCAGCTCTGTCCCAAGTCCCCAGCATGAGCCCCATCCACTCTGTGCCAGTGCAAGTAAGAAAAGGTCTGGACAAGGAGCTGGCACCCCATCCTCCCAAATATTATAGGACCTGGTGCCCAAGCACGTCCTGTGGGGTCTAGGAGTCACCGGGATATGCCTGTCACTCACCCACCATCTCCCACAGCCCCATCCCTTCTCTGTCACTGACCCACAGAATAGAGAAATGTCAAGCAGTCTTGAACACATGACATGACTGGGTTTTCTCTTTTGTCCCAACACTCATGGACCTCGGGATCTCCCTTGACTGGCAACACCGCACACCACAAGAGCAACGTGCAGGCTTCCTCGGACCTTGTCCTCCCCAGGTTCTCCACCTCCCAAAGCCATTCCCCAGAAGGGTCTATTCAGAGATTCATTGCCCCCAGGTCTCTGAACAGACATCCCAGCCTCTCCAGGCCAAAATGACCTCTCTGGCAGAAGGGACTTAGAGAACACAGGACTGGATAGCAGGGACAAGGGCCCTGGACCTGGACCCTGCTCCATCTCTCTTTCAAAGTGGTCTGAGATCCTTGGATGATGATGCCACACGGTTTCCCTGATAGGTGGATGGAGGTCATCATGCCACAATGGACTTGATCAACAGGAAGTCATTTCACAGATTTAAGCGATAGAAACCTCTCTTAGAGTCATATCGTTAAACGCTGTTTCTGTGGCACTATCCGCCGGCCCTGGTTTAACAGGCTAACCCAAGAAAAAACAACTACTTAAAGAGGAGGGGCCGAGACTGTGTCCAGAGCTGCAGCAGTTCCCTCCACCAGGAGTCTCTGGCATCTCACCCGAGTTCTAGAAGCTTCCCAAAGCCCCCACCCCACCTGCAGGACACAGTGTTAATAGGATGCTGTGTCCACCATGATCCCAGTGGTAGAAGATGGTGGGAGGAGAGTCCATGCTGTTCTAGGAACAGAAAACACCTGGTTTTCCCCAAGCTCATCTTGGAAGACCAAGTTCAAGTTCAATAGCAACTGCTAAGTTTGTGGCCTCTTCTTTGGTAAAAGCAAGTCTGTGCCCTCAAAAGAGCTTCCATCTGAAGGCCAAGGTTCTTCAAGGGCAAAGGCCCAAAACATCAAGCCCGAATCTCCTTCTGCCCAGCTCTAAACAGTCCCTTCGATGCACAAGGCATATCCTGCCACAGTGAGTTCTTCAAGCAGGATCTCTCTTTCACTGCTTCTCTGGGCTTTGGCCAGAATGGGTCAGCCACCACCACCCCAGGCAGCAGAGGAGGCTGACCAGATGGCAGCCCATGGGTAGCCAGGCCACCTGTAATGGGCACCAATGGAAATAAGACCTCCACAGACATGCGATAGCCATCTCTCTTAGAGCAACCTGCGGGTTTGTCACCATCATTCTGGTTTTCTTCTGCCTGTTCCATCTTTGAGCACAGGTCCTAGGGAGTTTCCCACACAAAGGGCACAGGTCCTAGGGAGTTTCCCACACAAAAGGCATCTGAGAAAGACTGATCCCATATCTGAACCTCTTCAGAAACCCCCAGCACCTACCCAGGGTGCTGGGAGACCCACAGTTGATCTCCAGTTCCTCCACGTAACTGCCTTTTCCTTGTAACAATGAGTTTGCTCAAGTGACAAAAGTCCCTGGGATCCCCAGACACTCCCCGGAAAAGCGGCATTCTAAATATTCTGTGTCAGATAACCACATCGCTTGTTCATGCCAAATCTGCTATTGGCTTAGGTTAGATTCTAGCACAGACACGCAGTAACAGGTACACAGAGTTGAAGAAGACATTTTAGAAGGGGAAAACCTTACAATTAAGGCATTTCTAGCCATCAATGTGATTTTTCCAAAGAATCCAGCAACAGTCTCGTTTACTCAGTTTTGATGATAAGAGAGTCAGAGCCGTTCACAGACCTCGTAAGGATAAGGTTGGGCTGCTAGATTTAGTGGATAAAAATACATGCAATATTTGGGACATACTTATACTGAAATATATATAATACATATTTATATGTGTTTGTTTATATACATAAACAAACACATATAAATTGTTTATCTGCAATTCCAGTGTAACTGGGTGTCCTATTTTATCTAGCAAACTTTGGTTAGGAAGCTTCACTGGTTGAGAGTCTTGGCCAGACAAGCTGCGGTTGTTCCTTTCCGCCTCCCTTGGGGTCCCGTCACCATGGCTGGCTGTTCTAGGGGACAGTCATATAAGGTCTCCCTTGGAAAATTATGTCTTTCTGTACCCTTAGACTCTGCTCTCAACGGCTGCCATATTTGCCTTCCCCGGCCCAGAGAGCAGGACATGGAGGTGTGGGGACTAAGTCATCCTGACTCCCGTCCCGGTCACCTCAGTGACACTCCACCCTGATAGCAGCTTCAGGGTGACTCAGACCTTCCTGGGCAAGATGTGGCAAGTTACTCTCTGCTCCATTTCCCAGCCCCCGGCCTCTGCCCTAAGCTTCTGCCTGTCCCTGCCATCGCACAGCCTCACCCAGCTCAGGACCATCTGAACACACACTCAGTAACCGACAGGAACTTTCCCCACTCTCTGGCTGCCCCTCCATAGTAATGGTCTTGACCCTAAGTGGTGGCTTCTCCCGGGACTCTAGGATACTGTGAGGCACATGGGTCCAGCTTCCTGACATGCTGCTCCTGGCCTGGTCCTGAATCCCTGTCAGACCCCAACCTTATCCTGATTAGGCCTTGAAACTCCCACTTTACCAGGCCTAGAGCTGCTCTAGAAATCTCATCTCCTCCAAAATACCAAAGTTTTTTCTCTCCCCCTGGCACATGACTTCGAGTTCTGCCCAGAGAGCTACTCAGACCTCAATCTCTAGCCTTACCTCTCAGTCTTCTTTCAGACGAGCTCTGCCATCTGCATCTTAATCCCACTGCCCTCTCTTCTGGGGGCCGGCTCTTCCTGCATAGCTGCACTGGCTGCCAGCTCCCGTCCAGAAGAGTTCACAGCCTCCTGTTCAGAACCAGTGAGTTCCCAAATCCCCCCACCCAGCTTTTATGGTCTGAGCATTTCAGAGCATCCTTTCTCTCCCCAGTGTGCTCAAAGGACCTGTGATTTGTAGATGCACACCAGGCCCACTGGGAGAAAAAAGCTGATCCCTCTGTGTCCCGCGTCTCTTTGATTCAAGTGTCACTTAACTGACCATAATGTGGATTGCCCAAACACCCTGTGTGACTGGACTCAGCATTTACAGGGGCCGATCGGCCACCCATCTGACTCTCTTCCTATGAACACCAGCATATCTGCAAAGCCAACTGTGGGCTCTGGGCTGTAATTAACCAGGCCTGACACTGTGGATCTTGCTTTCAAAGTGGTCTGAGATCCTTGGATGAAAGACACCACAGACTCATTACGACTGTTCATAAAAGAGTGAATATGAGCCAGGCTCGGTGGCTCAGCCTATAATCCCGCGCCTTTGGGAGGCTGAGGTGAGTGTATTGCCTGAGCCCGCGGGTCTGAGACCCGCCTGGGCAACGAGACCTCATCTCGACAATAATTCAAAAAATCAGCCGGGCGTGGTAGCGCATGCCTGTAATTCCGGCTACTCAGAAGGCTGA
>NW_007258889.1:547187-579969 GCF_000164805.1 Carlito syrichta | reverse complement strand
GGGGAGCTGCTTAAAGAGACACAGCCCACTTCCTCTGGTCCATCGCCCCAGGGACACCATCCAAAAGAAGGCAGGTCGCCAGGTAGCCCCTGAGAGGCACTGACCCGGGCAGGGAGGAAGGAAGGGCCCTTGTAGCTGGCACAAGGACCGCGAGGGTCCCCTCGCCAGAAAGTCCTGGGCAGCCTCATCACAGACTCCAAGTCTTCCATGGATCCTCAAGGCTGTCACCCAACAGAGGGGCGGCAGGCACCAAAGGAGCCTCAGACCTGGAGTCTGTCTTCTGCCACACCCCAACCGATAAATGCCCCCCTGCCCAACACAACACCAGGAATCGAAGGGGGCCTTACAGGGGACCAGGCCAGAGGAGCACTGGGTCCCAGCAGGCGGCCAAAGAGGCACGGACCTGCTTTCTGGAGTAAGCCTGCCCCCTGCAGGGCCCGAGCAGGACAGACACCCCACTGAGGAGGGCAGAGGTGTGTGCTGGCCCATTCACCCACAGAGCCTGGCAGAGAGGGAGGTGCTGGCCCTCAGGGTGAGGAGGAGGGTGGCCAGAGCGACAAGGAGTTCGAGCAAGGCCGCATCCAGCCACCTGTGTGAGCACCTGCTGTGCGTCAGACTCCTTCCCCCCAGAAGCCGAACTGACTCCACTGCACCTTTGCCCCCTGGGCAGGGAGGTCCGGGTGGGACCCCTGTCTGTCCCCGGTACTCCTGGAGCAGAATGCTTGACCTCAACACAGGACCAGATGCAGTCTTAGAAAACACATTAGAACCACGGGGCCCAGCTCTTGCACTAGGCAAGTCATTTAACCAGTCTGGGCCTCAGTCTTTCCATGTGTAAGATGGGCACAATTGTGCCAACTCATGGGATTGTGGTAAAGATGAAATGAAATGAAGGCTGGTGGAGAGGAGCCTTGCAGAGGACCCGGCACCCTTTCTCATGTCCCTTTCCTGTTACTCGCTTTGTTCTGGCCTCTCTTGCATAGACACGCACCCAGTCGCAAGTGTTGGCATGGACAGTAGCCAGATGCTGGCGGGCCGGGGCTGCTTTCTCACAGCTGCAGTACAAGGAAACAGGGATATGGCACCCTGGCAACCCCCAGAGAGGGGCAGCACTGACCCAGCAGGTCTGATAAATCGGCCCTTGCTGGAATGACCGTCCTATACAGATGATTAAGACGATAAAGTCGAGTCCCAGACTGAACGGGGGAGTCCCCATCCTCTGTCTCCCCCGCCTCCCAGACCACCGAGCTGAGGCAACCACGTTCTCCCAATACCAGGAAGTCTTCTGGGTTGGATTTGACCGAAACAGGCGTTTCTCCTGGCCTTCCCGCCAGCTTCCCCAGGGGCCATGGAGGTCCTCACTTGTGGTCCTACTTCTCAGTGTCCTCCCTGGGGGCTCCCAAGCCAGAGTCCCCACCCTACCCTACTGGGCCTAGGATGTGGCTCATTTTACTGCTCCACATGGGCAACTATCCTCACATCCCTCCCAGCTCCCAAAACCAGCTCAGAAAAAGAGGCTGCACCTAAATAGTCTTGACCGGGGTCTCCGGGGGGGCCAAGGTGCCTTGGAGCCTCGGAGCCACCAGGGTAGCTGTTTTGAGAATCCCTTTCAGGCTAGGCTAGGGGTTCCTTTTCTTTGCACCTCAGTACAATGCACCCACCTCTTCATTTTCCATAGCTTGTACCTGTTCGCTTCCTCCTTCCTCCACTCCGTGCATTTATTGAGCTCCTATGACACTCTAGGTATGCGGATGAGGATGACTACGAAACTATTCCTGCCCTGAAGGAAGTCACGGGTTAGAAAAGAGAACTGGGAAAGTCATGACCAGAGGACTCGTTTACTGAGCACTTGCTGCATGCCAGGGACTGTTCTGAAGCTTGATTTTAATTAATGTGGGAGGGAAATACTACTTGACAGATGAGGAAGAGAGGCCCAGGATGGTAAAGTCACTTGTCAGGGTTGCAATGGAGTAAGTGACAGAGCCGGGTGCAAACCAGGTTACGGTGGCTCCAGGCCCTTCACGCTGGGTAATTGCTGGGGTGGCCTCATCTTAGGACCTTGCTGGGAGTGGTGGAGAAGACCTGGAGCAGACGGTGGGGTGAGATTGTGATAATGTATTGTGTAGCGTCTCCTCCCACTTCCTGTTAGCCCAGGACTCCCTGAAGACAGAGACTGCCTTTTTTTTTCTTTTTTTGCCTCTTTTTCTCCAGGACCCCAGACAGTGCCTGGTGTATGGTGGGAACTCAGTTAATAGCTGCTGACTAAATAGGTTAACAAAGCAGGTTTCAAGGTCCTGGGAGCGGGGGTCATGCCCGATTTCTCTGTGATGCCTCAGCCTCTGGCACTGTTCCAGGCATGTGAACTTGAACCCAGCCCCACCTCATTCTGCAGTGGGAGTTTCGGGGTCTGGGTGGGATCTGGAGTGAGTTCAGGGTAGACACTCGCCTTCTGGCTCAGCCAGATGGGCCAGGCCTGTGTGAGCGAACCCGTGGGAATAAGCCAATTGTGTGCTCCCCTCAGTGGACTTGGCATGGGGAAGAGAATGAGGGCGGAGAATAAATGACATGGGGGCTGCAGAGGGCAGAGAGGGGACATGAGGAGCGTGCCAGAGGAAGGGGACAGGTGGCCAGAGCACCAGTCCACTGAAGCCCTGGCCTAAAACCCCATGACAAAAATCAGGTGGCACTGAGGGACATTTCCTCAGTTGATTCATCCTTCTCTGCCTCTCATGAGCATAGCTTGAGTCCCCCAAGCTCCCGCAGGATACCAGGCCCCGAGACAGGGGAGACATGGCCCTGCCCCCTGGGAGCATACTGTCAGTGCTGGGGCAGGTTGTATACACATCTGAACACCAAAGTGTGCCCCACACCAGAGGGGTGCCACAGGCGAAAGAGTGTCCAAGGCAGGCTGACTTCTGAATAGAAACCTGGTAGTTTCCCATAAAACCAAGATGGCGGTAGGGGGAGAAAGAGAAGGAGGAAGGTCAGATCAGACTAGGGTCACTCGTTGAAAAAGGGGCCCAGGGTATCCAGCCACAGAACTGCCTCCCTGAGGGAGGTTTGGGATGGCAGGACCCTGGGTGGACTAGGGAGGCTAGGGTAGGAGCCAGAGTTGAAGGGAGGCAGGAAGAGGCTGAACCACCAGGCCCTGGCAGCCAGTGAGGAGTCTGGGCTTTCCTCCATGGCCAATGGGAGCTATCAGAATATGGTCTCTAATCTAAGAAGAAGACTTTCCATTTACAGCAAATGCTGGAGCGCAGAGCATGGAGGCAGGGAGGTCAGTGAGGAGGCTGTGGCCACGTGCCGGAGCTAGGACTGGGGAGGTCGTTATGGCTAAAACAACCTCCACAGGAAGGACTTGCAAAGGGGGTCAGGGAGAGAGAGGAGGCCATGATGATTTCCAGGTTCCTGGCTCTGTTTCCAGGTCCTCTGGGATCCGGGACAAGGACGTTGGGAGCTCTTTTGCAAGTGTGGATTTGAGGAGGTGATGTCCAGTGCTCCGATGGGCAGGGGAGGTTGAGGTTGAGGGGCCTCACTGGAGATGCGAGCTAAGGAAGCCTCGGAGCATACGGGGAATTGTAACCATGGACAGGTCCAGGAAGGTCCACAGAGACAGTGAAGGGGAAGAGAGAACAGCCCCCACGCCAGGATCCAGGGGCAAGTCAGCATGTCGGCATGGCTGCACATCTGCTTTGGGCCACCAGAAGGAAGGAAGAGGGCGGGGAGGTCAGTGCAGAGACGAGCCATGGAGCTGGTCCCATGAGTGGTTTAAAGTGGCAGGATCTGGGATGGACTGGGAAGATAGCGGGACCAGATGGAGCCAGGAGCCTGAAAGGAAGTGCTCTCACAGGAAGCAAGGAGGCCACAGGTTGAGAACAGGCCTCCTCCCCAAGTCACCTCTTAAATGACCTCTACCAACCTGCCCCAGAGCCCTCTACACCCAGTTCCCTTGTGTCCTCACCACCAGACTCTAATATCACCCCATGCTGCCCTTATGACTGGACAGTCCCAGGCTGTTGAGGGCCCACATGCCCAACACTGTCTCTGGTGTGCACCGTGTTTGCGGGGCACATCATCTCTTGAAGGAGACGAGGGCATAAGCTGACAAGGCCCTTGTGTCCCTGGTCTGTGTTCAAAGAAGCCTGGCCAGTATTCCCTTCTCTCCGCTTACCCTTAGGGAGTTGACTTGATAAAAGCAGTACCACGTGACCTCATGTCTGCCCAGTCTGGATGTTGCCCATTTTAACAATGACATTATTCAGTATCAGTAAACACAGGTGCTATGCTAAAAATACTTAGAATATTAAAACATTTCTTGTTAAGAGTGAAGTTTGGCCCTATACAAGGGGCATACTGTAAAAATAAAATTGCTCTCACCTATCTAGGAGAAAGACCTCCCAATCCCGCTGTCTCTTGTCTTCTTTCTCATTCCCTCCCCCCCACCACAGGCCCTGCTCACCGGAGGCTGGAACTCTGCAGTCTCTGAGCTGCCTGCGTTCCCCCATGTTGGTTGCTGCTCCACCTATGTGCCCTGGTGGTCCGCGTGCCATGTGTCCCCAGCCCAACCTCATCTGGGTTCACTGCTCAGCCAGCTGTGTTCCCCTCACCCACATCCCTAAACCAAGTCTTAGCAAGGGCCACCCTCAGAAACCAGGTCAGAGTCAAAGATACATTTGCAAAAAGGCAGGAAACTTTATTGAATTATCTTTTCTTTTTAGTAGAGAAGTTGAGAAACCAAGGAGTAGCTGGGTCGAGAAGGAGATGGGGAGAGAGGAGCACGAGGGCCCACCCTGGGAGAGCATTGGGACGGGCCCTTAGAGCAGAGGGACTGAGCACCCCACCCCGCAGCCCCCTCTTCTCTCCTGCAGGGAACCATCAGCTCTCTCCTCCTCTGGGTGCTGGAGACAGAGGGTGGGCACACCAGGCAGATTTAAGACCTGCGGACGTCAGAAGTGCGGCGACCTGCGGTATTGGAAGCCGTGGTGCTGCTGCTGCCACTGGAGCTGACGTTAACTGGAAAACAAGGAAACAGGAGATGTTTAGGCTGGAGAGACTCACTCAAGCCAGGTCAGGGAGCCCCCAGGAGGGCCCACACACTCCTGATTAGTCAGGTGGTATGTTGATGGGGACCCTTTTTATTGTCCCCGAAGGTGACTCCCGCCAAGATAGCCCAGTGATTCTAGGAGGCAGAGCCATCCACCCTGAAAGGAAAGTAGATGGTAATGACCTCTCCCACTCCAGCTCCCTCCTACCTCCACTTGGGAGCCCAGCACTGCCTCCTTACTGGTGGCCCACCCCACAACCCCATAGGGCACTAGGCATGAACTGGAGTGTGACTCCACCTCCCCTGTAGGGCTGTTTGCTTACCTCCTGCAGAGGCGGAGCCAGTCAGCCTGGGAGAGAGGAGAGAGGTGGCCATGAGTGCAGGGGGTCACCAGGGGCAGGTGCTCAACTGTCCCTCTGCTGGAGCAACTCAGAGCATCACTCGGAGCCCCTGAGTTGGACTCTTGTGCCCAGCTGTGCCCCCAGCTCAAGGGGCAGCAGCATCAGGTGCCCCCCAGGCCTGTTTGTCTGCCTGTCTTGTCTGTCTGCTTGCCTTGTCTGTCTGCCTGACTGTCTGCCTGTCTGTCTGCCTGTCTTGTCTGCCTCTCTGTCTGCCTGTCTTGTCTATCTACCTTCCTTGTCTGTCTATCTTATCTGCCTGCCTGTCTTATCTGTCTGTCTGCCTGTCTGCCTGCCTGTCTGTCTCTCTGTCTGCCTGTCTCTATTTGTCTGCCTGTCTTGTCTGTCTGCCTGTCTATCTGTCTCTCTGTCTAAGAGACCTCAAGAGGAGATATTATTGGCCCCAGGCTCAGAGCATTTGCCACAATCTTTGTCCTCCCTCTGACTTATGCTCATTCAGCCTCACACACAACCTCCCATCCCTCCCCCGAACCCCCAAGGACAGGTCTCTGCAAATGGTCTGAAGGCAGTGAAATCACCATATCAATGGCTGGTTTTGCCTGAGCAGAACCCAAGCTCATATTTTTCCAATATCAGATATTCTCTCCCGGACCCTCTTCCAGTCAGTCCAATTCAGAGTTCTGATTGGAAAGTCTAGGGGTGCCGATGCTGCAGCCTGCCAGGAAATGCCCGCACAGCCTGATTCAAGAGAACAGAGAGCCCTGGCCCTGGTCTTCTTCGAGCTGTTTACACTGAGAAGGGGGAGGGGCTGATCTCCAAGGTCCTGCCCATCTGACACCAGCGTGTCCTGTGGTCCCGGCCCTAGAAAGGTTGGACCTACTTGGCATCCTGGCCCTCGAGCAGACTGCGGTAGGTGGCGATCTCCTGCTCCAGCCGCGTCTTGATGTCCAGCAGCATCCTGTACTCCTGGTTCTGGCACTCCATCTCACTGCGCAGCTCACTCAGCTGGGCCTCGATGCTGCTGATGAGCCCCTGAATCTGCTGCAACTGCAGGGCGTAGCGGCACTCCGTCTCTGCCACGGTGTTCTCCAGTCCGGCTTTCTAGGGGGCAACAGGGGAGAAGTCATGAGGGTGGCATGCAGTGGCCAGTTGGAGACCCAGAGTTGGTGGCCACTGGGTGGGGGCTGCGGGTGTACCATGCTCAGCTGGGACTGCAGCTCAATCTCCAGGCCCTGGAGCGTGCGCCTCAGCTCTGTGATCTCCGTCTTGCTGGTCTGAATCATGGCAGTGCTGGAAGTCACCTCCTTATTCAGCTCTGCACTCTGAAATGCAAGCAGGAAGACGGTGACGGGGCTGGACGAGCTCGGCTGGAAGAGCCTGAGCCTAGGACTGTGTCTGCCCTGCACTGCCTGGCCACGTGGGGTGAGAGGTCACCTTGTGGTGGAACCAATCCTCTGCGTCCCGGCGGTTCTTCTCCGCCATGGCCTCATATTGCTCTCTCATTTCAGCCAGCACGCGGGTCAGGTCGATGCCCGGGGTGGCGTCCATCTCCACGTTGACCTGGCCCACCACCTGGTTGCTGAACTCCTTCATCTCCTGTGGGGGTGGGAAAGGAAGATGTGGGAGGCGCCCAAAACCCCTCTCCTTGGCTCTGAGTGCTGGCAGAGTGTTCTGGTAAGCACTTCCCCATCCCACAGAGGAGGGCCCAGTCTGGCTGGAGCCGAGGGCTCGCCTTTCTCCCTGGAGGCCATTTCACCCCCGGCAGGCCCATCACCCCCTCTCACCTCCTCATGGTTCTTCTTCATATAGGCCAGCTCTTCGTTCAGGCTCTCAATCTGCATCTCCAGGTCGGTCTTGGACAGGGTCAGCTCGTCCAGCACCCGGCGCAGGCCGTTGATGTCAGCTTCCACGCTCTGGCGCAGGGCCAACTCGTTCTCATACCTGAAATAGTTTTTTTTAAAAAAAAAAAAGAAAGAGAAAGAAAAGAAACAGTTTTTTTGAAAAAGCAAGACATAAATGATACTGGACACTCTCCGATCCCTGCACTAGACTGTGACTTCTCCAAGACCTTCACTCCTGGGATACACCAGTGGTCATATGAGCATGTATCTACACTAAAAGGATGAGGGAAATAAACTCACTTGAGCCTGAAGTCATCCGCAGCCAGCCTGGCATTGTCGATCTCCAGGACGACCCTGTTGTTTTCAATGGTGGCGGCCAGGATCTGCAAAGTGTAGAAGAAGGTAACTTCTGAGCAGGGTCCACATGCTGAGGAGGGAGACTAGGAAACCATGGGAGGACTCTGCCTCTTGCTGGGACAATGCACTTCTCTCTGGGACTCAGACCTTCTTCCAGAAAGTGAGAGGTGGGGCCAGGTCCCTTCAGTTTGCCACTGGAGCATTCTATGCGTGGTCACAATGGGGAGGATACAGGATATCTTTGGTGAGTCCAGTCTCAGCAAACTCAACCTCTCAGCCTCTGACAGAGACTTTCCTCTTAAAGTCAGAAGGGACTCGACTTGACTCGACATATCTTGTAATGACCTCACTGGAGTAGGTCTCTCGGCTGAGTACTGGGAAAGTCCAATAAATACTCTCATCCACTTGAATCTTTCCTCCAAACCTTTATACTCCAAAGCGCTTCAAGCCCACCCCGCTTGGCTGGGACTCAGCCCAGACTGCTGAATTTCTGTTCCCACAGGCTGGTATCACAGTGGGATGGACAGGCCCAGATGGAGGGCACCCAGGCTCGACACTGCCCAAGCCTCAGCCTAGACCGCTCCAACTTGCCCATCCCAGGTGAGAATGACAGTTGACACAGGCCCCCTGCAAAACAAACAGTTGTTCCCAGAACAGTGACTGAACGTGTCTCCTTTTCTCTGTTGATGTTAATCATTCCAAGTGGCTTTTAAAACTGTCATGTTTCCAAATAACTCAGTGGGTTGGGATTATAGAGATTGAGTCACTGAAAACATAACTGTTTGGAAAGCAGTAACAAAAACTGCTGAAGGGGAATATGGACAATAAAAATGAATAATGGGAGAAAATGCATTTTGGGATCATGGCATGAGAAAGCCCGTCAGGAGTGCAGTCTTAGGAGTAAAATGTTAGGATTTTCTCCTGCAAGAAGGGTATGAGTACCATTCACATCAGTCCCCACGACACTGCCTTTACTGGTCTTTGAGGCCTCACCCTGCATAAGGACCTCTCCTGAGCATCCAAGGGCTCACCTTGTCCCGGAGCTCATCCATGGTCTTGTAGTAGTGGCTGTAGTCGTGCTCTGGGCTGGTCGGGGCCTGCTTCAGATGCCAGTCTCGAATCTTCACCTCCAGGTCAGCGTTGGCCTCCTCCAGGGCCCTCACCTTGTCCAGGTAGGAGGCCAGGCGGTCATTGAGGTTCTGCATGGTGATCTTCTCATTGCCAGTGAGGAGGCCGCCATCGCTGCTGCCGAAGTCACAAAAGCCACCACCAAAACTGCCACCAAAGCCACCACCAAAGCCACCTCCGAAGCTACTACCAGCACCTCCACCAAAGCCACAGCTCATGCCACCTCCGTAGCCCCCAGCAGATCCCCCAGAGACAAATCGGGTTGAGCAGGCAGAGACGCCACGGCCTCCTCCCAGCTGGCAAGAGCCTCCTCCAAAACCACCCCCATAGCTGGCGGAGGAGCTCTGCAGACGGCAGCTCATGGTGAGGACAGAATCAGGAGCAGGTGCAGGCAGGAGTTTCCTGGGCCTGGGCCGAGATCGGTGGCACTTCCCCGGAGTGGACTCTTTTTATAAAGCCTCTGCAGGGGCTGGACAGCCTCTCTCCTCCCTTCCCCACCCTCTGACCTGGTGCCAACACACAGCTGTTTCCCACAAGCCCAGGTACCTCTGCTCTCCAGGGTGGGTTGTGCCTTTTGGGGGTGGCTTTTTTAAAACCCTTAACAAAAGGGATGATTCAGAAGGGACAGCATTCTGCCTGAGACTGCCCTTTTGACAGCTGAATTCTGTTTCACCTCTCCACGTAAGAAGCTCACTCCATAGGCTGTCAGCCCCGCCCGGTATTAGGACGGGGACCAAGAAGCCAAGGTCTGGCAGGGAGACTCCGTGAAGGAAGGGGGTGGCTGCAAGGGGGCCTGTGCTTTGCAAGGCCACTGCACCCCTCCCCCTCCCTTCTCTCTATCCCTAAAACTTCTGATTGAGATGTTCTAGATCCTTCTTAGCACCTCGTCTACACCAACAATTCTGATGACACAGTTTGCTTGGTCTTACAGCTTCAGCTGCCTTGGAAATGTTTAGACTGAGAAAGAAATGACTGCAAGAACACCAGCAAAAGTCACAGTGGCGGGGACCCCAGGGGATCTTTGGGACTATCAAACCCAGATTGGGAAACTGAGGCATGGAAAGAGGACATGACCCTGCACATTCTAACAGCTAATATTGTCAGTGCTGTTACCACAGGCAGGCACTGGGTGATATATTTTACACTCACTGTCTCATTGAGGGGGATCCTACTATGTCCCCAATGAGGAAAATAAGCCTTAAAGGTAGAGTCAGGACTGAACCCCAAATCTGGTTCTGTCAGACAGTTAAGAATCATTTTCTGGTTATATTTCTCATGCAGTGAAATGTACACACCGTGTATCCAGCCTGATGACGTTTTAGCCATGCATGTCCTCTGTAACCACTACCCAGGACATTCCCAGCACTTCCTAAAGCTTCCATACCTCCTCCTGGTCAATTATCCACACTTCACACCCTTGACGAAACCACTCTTCCAGCTTCTGCCCCATAGACAGGGTCAAAGGCTGTCAGCCAGGGGCTACTTTGCTCCCCAGGGGACATTTAACAATGTCTAGAGACAATTTTATTGTCACAACTGGGGGGTTCTCCTGGCATCTAGAGGGTAGAGACCAAGGACACTGTCAAACATCCCACAATGCACAGGACAGTCCTCACTGCAAAGAATTACCAGACCCAAAATGTCAAGAGTGTCAAGTTTGAGATGCCCTATGCCAGTCTGACCTGTGGGTTCAATCACTCTATTGTACCAACTGCGTTGGGGACACAGCCAAGCCCAGAAAGAAGGTCTTATAACAACCTGAGCAGGGCCCTTTCTGATGCCCCAGACACATGAGGTCTGTCCCAGTTCATGAGTGTTTGGTTAAGAGGCTGCATAGGAAGATGTGACCTAGGGAATGGGACCAGGGTCTCTGCTGAGGATCCTGGGATGTAACTGGAAAACTCAGAGACTGTGCAATGACCCTGGCAGAGGAGGCCTCATCATCCAGGCCTGAAGGAAAGGCCTTGAGGTGGCCTCTCAGAGCCCAGGGCAGAAGAAGTTTTCAGTTCCCAGTGGAGGACCCTGATCTCGGGGTCCCAGCCCCCACTCACCAGGGGACCAGGGTTTCCATGGGCGTCTCTTGGGAGCAACTTTCTGACTCACGGCAACCACGAGGGTCTGCATGATCCCAGGCCAGGTGTGGGAGAGGGTGGCACTGGCACTAGGTTCTCCTGCAGTCCCCTTCACTGACACAGCAAGACAGAAAAGAGAGACTCAAGTCAGGGCTCCCTCACCCTTGTTTTCCTGGGTAGGGAAGCCTGTTGCACCCAGCGGCACCAGGGAGAGAGCCAGGGCATGCTGTGAGTACTGGACACCCATGAGTCTCAGGATTCGGCTGACCCCTGACCCTGCCTGACCCTCCTGCCCAAGCTGATGGCTCAGCTTTCTCTCCCTCTCTGAAAGGGGGTGATTCAGCCCTAAGCAGGAGCTCCTACTCTCTCAGGAGAGGATCAACACTGACAAGAAGGTGATTAATGGAACCTGCCAGGCCTGGGATGACAATGCCCTAAGCCTCCCGGGGCTGACTAGCAGGTTCGGGCAACGCCTCTTGGTAACAATGCAACTGATCCACCAAAGCCCAGGTAGTGCAAACATGGGTGGCCGACAGCAGGGCTCCCCCCGCGGGGTCAGGGCACACCTCCTTCCCTCCCAGCAGGGACTTGCAGTGCCTTGACAGCGAAATGCCTTCCTCCCACCTGCAGCAAACCCCAATGCCCTCCTGGAGGAAGCTGCACAGAGACCCACTCAAAGCCCCAGTTCCCTTCTCCCCATCCTGGTCCTAATGATCTCAGGATAGAGAGCTGGGGCTGAGGCTTTCTGCGAGCTTGTCTTATGCAAGGACGGCAGCCCTCCCCGCCTCCACTCAGTAACATTTCAAGGGAAGGAGAAGGAAGCCTGCACTCTGAACCTCATCCTGTATGTCTCTTGATCTGGTTGTTTATTTGTATCCTTAAAAAATACTCTTTGTTGGTTGGGTGTAGTGACTAACACCTGAAATCCCAGCACTTTGGGAGGCCAAAGCAGGAGGATCACTTGAGCCTGGGAGTTTGAGGCCAGCCTAGGAAACAATGAGACCTCACCTTTACAAAAAAATCAAAAGTTAGCTGGGCATGGTGGTGCATGCTAGTAGTCTCAGCTACTCAGGAGGCTGAGATGGGAGGATGACTTGAGCCCATGAGATCGAGGCTGTGGTGAGCCATGATCGTGCCACTGCACTCCAGCCTGGGCAATAGAGTGAGACCCCTGCAACCGAGACTGTTCTTAACACATTATCACTGAGTCTCACAACAACAAGAGAGGGTTTTATTGACCCCACTTTATCCATGGGGCAGCTGAGGTTCAGGGAAGCCAGTCACCTACCCAAGGACACCATGAAGTCGAGATCTGAATCTGGCCTCTGGCACTCCCCACCCGAGGGTGTTTTGTCGTGAACTTGAATGCATGATCTCTGAATGTTCCCAAAGTCCTTGTAAGGTACTGAGCAACAGGGGTGCCAGGAGCATCTTTTGTTCCAATATTTGGTCTTTGAGCCCAGCTTCTGACTTTCCTCCCTGGGAATCTCCTGGTGACAAAGTGATGCTCAGAGGACTCCCATGGGGCTGGTCACCAGGAAGACTTTCAGCTCCACCTCCCACATTCCAGGAGAGGGTGAAAGACTGGACATTGAGTAAACAATTGATTGACATGTCCATGTGCTGAAGCCTCCATGCAAACCCTGAACTGCAGGGTTCAGAGAGCTTCCAGGTTTATGAACTCTTAACACACCCACGTGCCAGGAGGGTGGTGCACCCTGACTCCACAGGACAGACGCCCCTGCGCTCAGGACACCTCTGAACCTCATCCTATGTTTCTCTTCATCTGGCTGCTCACCTATATCCTTAAAAATTATACCCTTTGCTGTCCAGGCATGATGGCTCATGCCTGGAATTCCAGCACTTTGGGAGGCCAAGACAGGAAGATAGCTTGATCCCAAAAATTTGAGACCAGCCTAGGAAACATAATGAGACCTTGTCTTTACAAAAAACTCAAAAAGTTATCTGGGCGTGGTGATGCGTGCCTGTAGTCCCAGCTACTTGGGAGGCTGAGCCCAGGAAGTCAAGGCTGTGGTGAGTGCCAATGCACTCAGTTGCCTGGGCAACTGAGTGAGACCCTTACTCAAATAAATATGCATTTATTCTTTGTAATAAATGGACAACAATAAATGCACTGTTTTCCTGGGTTTTGTGAGATGTGCTACCAAATTATCAAACCCAAGAAGTGGATCATGGAAACCCAAACAGAAGTTGTGGGTAACCTAGGAACCTACTACTTGAAATTGGCATCTGAAGTTGGGGGCAGTCTTGTGGGACAGAGCCTTTCACCTGTGGGGTCTACGCTCACTCCAGTTAGTGTCAGAATTGAATTGACTTGTAGGACACCCAGTTGGTGTTACTGAATTGCACCACAAAACATGTCATGGGGTCAGAGACATGTTCTGTGATGAGCACGCGTATAGATGAGATAGTAAAGTAATTTTTCCTATACTCACATTCTGTGTATGTTAAAAGATTGTGAAATGACAAAAACAAAGCAGGATCTCATTTGGTCTTCAAAACAACTCTACTATTTTTTTTTGTAAGAGTCGGGGTCTCACTCTGTCACCCAGCTGGTGTGCAGTGGCACCATCATTGCTTACCATAGCCTCGAGCTCCTAGGCTCAAGCGATCCTCTTGCCTCAGCCTCCCAAGTAGCTGGGACCACATGTGTGCCATCACACCCAGCTAATTTTTTTTTTTCCTTTAGAGAAGGAGGTCTCGAACTCCTGGCCTCAAGCAATCTTCCTGCCTCAGCGTCCCAAAGCACCAGGATTACAGGCATGATCTACTATTTTTATTATACCTTTTTTTCAGGTGAGGAAGTGGAGGCCCAGAGAGACTAAATACATTGCCCAAACTAGAAAGCACAATTGTGTCCATGGTAAATCCCTTTCAGGTGTTAATACCATTCCCACTCAAACAAGAGCCTCACTGTCTCAGGCTAATCTGTTGCCCCAGGCCAGGCCAGTGACTGGTCTTGCTTCCTGCAGTAGCTAGGCCTGTGCGACTGATGGCCCAACAGGTCAGCTTGTCTGCTGTCTGTCCCTGGTCTGAGCTCCAAAGTTCAGGGTCTGTGGGAGTGCTCACACATCACGGAATTGTTGTAGGAACTTTGCCACCCAACCACCTCATGTCATGTGTAGGGAAACTGAGGCCCATAATGCCATGTCCCAGGACAGTGGGAACATGGATCTTCCAGCTCTATCACCACCTTACCATGGGCCTTACGTTGAAACGGTTTCTAAGTTTCCTTCAGCAAATTGCCCTTTGAGCCTCTGGCCCTCAAAGACTTGTTCACAATCACTGAATTGTTATCTGCGGAGCTGGGACAGTGAGTCGGTACCCCAGATGCTAATCTGGAGCTCCTTGCTTTGATCAGGCATCTCTCTTCTCCCTCTCTCCTTGGACTCCAAGGGGTCCAGAGCCCAAGACAGCTAACTCATCTCCCACAGAGTTTCACCACTCTCCGCCCCTGGGGAGGGGCCCCTCCTTAAAGGCATACCCTCCCCAGACAGTCTCCCCGGGTCCTCTGGCCTGCTTGGCAGACTCAGAGTCCTTTTCAGACTAGCCTCCATGCCTCAGGCCCTTGCATTTCTAGAATCCTTTTATACCACCCAGGCTTACTAGAAACCCAGCAAGGTCAGCAAAGGCTTTGAACAAGGTAGACCTGAGTTTCAATCCTTCGCCTACCACCAGCTATCTGTGTAGCCTTGAGAGAACCACTCAACCTCTCAGTGCCTCAGTGGTCACCACTGAAAAATGGGCATTAGATGAGTTAGTGTTGTAGGATTCTCACGTACTTGAGACACAGGAACCTCTAGGCACCTCCCTTTTACAAATGAGGAAATGCATCCTGAAGGGAACTGTTTGAGAATCCTCTGAGTCTCCACCCAGCACTGACACACGGCTTTGCCTCCCTGACCTCTCTGGTCCCTGCAGCCTGCGTGACACTCACAGCAACCACACAAATGACAGTTGGTGGCACTCTGCTTGTATTTTTCCCACTCCATCTTAGGTTCTCTGAGTGCAGGATCTTCATTGAACATATGAGGGGGACCAAAAAAACCCAGAATTATCCTTTGGCGGGCAGGCCTCTTGGAGTACAGGCTTCCCCAGCTAGATAAGTGTTCTAGGAACCCATCAGCATCAGTGTATCAGCTAGCATTGCTGTGAGAGGCTGCGTTCAGCTTCAGTGAATTTTTATAGAGAGTCTTTCAAGTGTTTGCCCATTTCTTGATAGGTGATTTACGAACACCTGCCCACATTGTGCTGCGCGTTCAGTTTTTGACCAAAAAACTGACTCCCATGCCCCACCCTTCCTATTCAGCTTCTCTTGCCCTGAGCAACCTTTTTTTGTTTCCTTGGATGAAAAATTTTCTCAAAGGGAAACATTTTGTCAATGTGGAAAAGGTGAAACAAAAAATGGCAGCAGCTCTCAAAGGCATCAGAATTGACTGTTCGAAAACTGTTTAAACAGCCTGGTATTGGTACACGAACAGGCATATAGACCAATGGAACAGGATAGAAATTCCAGAAACAAAAACCTCAATTTCTCAACCAACTCATCTTCAACAAAGCCCTCACCATCAACCACTGGGGAGAGGAGAACCTATTCAGTAAATGGTGCTGGAAAAACTGGCTGACTACATGCAGAAGATTAATAAAAGACCCCTACCTATCACCATACACAAAAGTCAACTCTAAATGGATCAAAGACCTAAATGTAAAACCTCAAACTATAAGAACCTTAGAAAATGCAGGAGACATGCTTATGGAAATTGGAACTAGCAATCAATTCCTGATCAAAACCCCAAGTGCCCATAAGAGATAAGATAGACAAGTGGTACCTCATCCAACTGACAATCTTCTGCAAAGCCAAAGAAACCATCAGGAGAGCAGGGAGACAGCCTATGGACTGGGAAAAAATATTTACCACCTGTATATCTGACAAAAGCCTAGCATCTAGGATCTACAAGGAACTCAAATATGCCAAAAAGGAAAAAACAAATAGCCCCATTACAAAGTTGGCAAAAGATATGAATAAGTACTTCTCAAAAGAAGACATATGAACAGCCAACAGATGCATGAAAAAATGCTCAGCCTCACTAGTCATCAAAGAAATGCAAGTTAAAACCACACTGAGATACCACCTAACTCCAGTCAAGGTGGCCGTCATCAATAACTCAAAAAATAACAAATGCTGGAGAGGATACAGCAAAAAGGGAACACTTCTACACTGTTGGTGGGAGTGTAAACTAGTATAACCTCTGTGGAAAACAGTTTGGCAATTCCCAAAAGATATAAAAATCAGCTTTCCATATGACCCTGCAATTCCCCTACTGGGAATATACCTGGAGGAACTCAAATCGCTTTACGAAAAAGATACCTGCACACACACGTTTATTGCAGCATTATTCACAATAGCAAAAACATGAAACCAACCATGCTGCCCATCAAAAAAGGACTGAATTTTTAAAATGTGGTACATAAACCCAGTGGAATATTATGCAGCCATAAAAAGGACAAATTTTTGAACTTTACAGCAACTTGGAAGGACTTAGAGTCTATAATACTGAGTAATCTATCACAGAAACAAAGAACTGAGTATCACATCCTCTCACTCACAAATGGACCTTGAGCAATTATCGTAATGCTGTAAGAAAAGGATTGGCAGTAGTGGGAAACTGCCGGGGAGGGCACACCTCATCAACAAGGGTACCTGCATAATGAGGATTGTATACCTAACCCTGAATTGTACCCCACACCTTTAAAATAAAAAAATTTTTTAAACAAAAAAAGTTCTGAGCAGTGGGAAAATCATCTTGATAAGTGTATCACATCAAACATAGAGCAATTTGAAGGTGACTGAAGTTTAAACATGTAAGAATAAATATACAAATTTTTATAAATAAATTCAGGGGTTTGGGGGTTCCCCCCTCATATCTCCAAATACTGCTCCTTATCTAGGAAAGCCCATGATATATGCCTAAGAAGCTGTTTTGGGAATACTTTGCCAGCTTTAGGTGGGAAGGAATGGCAAATAGGAGCAGTCCATTGGGGTCACCCCATCCCAACTTTTTATTCCCCCCTGTGCTACACCACCTGCCATGGGGGACAGGTGGCCACCAGGTGGGCAGACGCCCAACATAGCAGTCAATGTCCAAAGTCATATCTAAGGCAGGAAAAAACACAGGAGAACCAAGTTCATGCACTGGCTTAACAGATATTTATTTAGCACCCACGTCGAGGACTCAGCAGTGAATAGAGTAAGCAGTCCCTGCTGTCACAAATCCTACAGTTCAGGTCCCCTCTGCAGTCCCAGGATACAGGTCATCTCATAGAGACCTTAGCGATCAACTTTTCCATCCAGACTCCCAATTTACAGAGGGAAACTGAGACCCAGAGAGAGACAGGAGCCAGCGGAAGTTCTCAGGGAAATAGTGGCAGGCATGTGCCATGTCAGCACTGGGAAACCCAGCCTGAGCCAAGGACACACCCAAGGCCCTAATCTCTAGTTCCAAAGTCGCCCTGTCTCTGTGAAGAGAAGGGAGGGGACATTGCCCACCTCCTACCTCCCAGATTCGCTGGAAACCAAGTCTGACCTCCTCCCCGGGGCAGTCAAAAGGTGTGCCATCTCTGCCCAGAGTCTATTTAAGGGCTCAACAGGGCATGAGCCATCCCGGGGCATGGGAGTCTCACTCTAGGTTCAGGCTGGAGACAGGACTTTGTGAGTTCCAAGGGTTTCTCGGACAGCTTCTCTGGGGAACCCAGGAGAGCAGAAATGGGTATTCCAAGGAGACAGAAGCAAACTTCCCTCCTGTCCCCAACCCTGGGTCTGGACTCCAGGGAAGGCACGCTGAATGTAGCCTGCGGGCTGAGTCCCACTTGCTCTTCTGTGCCTTTTGCAGAGACCAATTTTGGGAACTAAAGACTGAGAAAACCCCTTGCTCTCTACTTGGACAGAGGCCCAAAGGTCAGTGAAGCAGAAGCTGCAGCCAGGCCACCAACTTCAACAGCCGGGGACTGAAGGGGGCTTGGGAAGTAGGCTGGCTGTTCCCAGGATGTGGGGGACACGGAAGTGGATGGCTTGGGCTTCAGCGTGAGCCTGAACCACAGCACGAGAGGACAATCTTCAGCTGTATGATGTTTGAACAGGCTGCCAGCCAAGTTTAAGAAATGGGCTTCAAGCCGGGCTCGGTGGCTCAGTCTGTAATCCCGCGCATTTGGGAGGCTGAGGTGAGTGGATTGCCTGAGCCCGCGGGTTCGAGACCCGCCTGGGCAGCGAGACCTCATCTCTACATTAAATCAAAAAATCAGCCGGACATAGTAGCGCACGCCTGTAGTTCCAGCTACTTGGAAGGCTGAGGCGGAAGGATCGCCGGAGCCCAGCAGGTCGAGGCTGCGGTGGCCGGAAGCGGCCACTGCCCTCCAGTCTGGGTGACAGAGTGAGACTCCAACTCAAAAAAAAAAAAAAAAGAAATGGGCTTCAGATCAGCACACCCTCTAAAGAAAGGTGTCACGGCTTCTGTCACCTCATGACAAGGGAAAAACAAGGGCTTGGGAGCAGAGAGACCAGTCCCAGGCCCAGCTTTGCCATTTCCTGACTTGTGACCTCACTCAAACTATTTAACTTCCCCAGGCCTCAGTTTCCTCTTCTGTAACCATCGGCTGGCACTGGCTTCACAGAGCTGCCCGGAGAGTTAATGAGATGCCATCATATCACAAAATGTTCTCCTGCCCAGGGCCTGGCATGTTGTAGGCTCTCAATAAACTCCGTCTCCTTCCTCCAGTCCTGGGGAAGCCTGGCCTCCTTGTGTTCTCGGGAGACACATTCTTGATTAAATCCACCCCAGGAAGAGCAGGCACTACTTTCATCATTAACCCGGGTTAGCGGGGAAGGGGCTCTGACCAGCGAGACACGTGAGGACCTTTTCAGAGGACTCAGCTCTTCCCCACAAAGATCAGGTTCTCCAAAGAACAGAGGCACATCCAAGGTGCCCCTTCCCACTCAGCAGAACTAAGAAACCGGTTCTCCCTCCCCACCCGGTCCTCACCCAGGGATGAGCCAGCCCAACCTGACACCCAGAGTTCCCCGCTCTTCATTTCCTGCGCTCTGATCAGGGCAAGAAATCCAGGAGCTCAGAGAAACCAGCCCCAGACCAGAGGCAATTGATGCAGCGTGCATGAGGCCACTGCTCTCACAGGCCTGAGGTGGAGACGCTGGGGAGAGGCAAGCAGGAGCGGGATTCGAGTTAAGGAGGACTAGAGGGGTTAGTGTTGCTTTGGACTTAAGCTTAGAAAAATCAGGAGGCCCAGTCAGGCTCAGGGCTCAGCCTGTAATCCCAGCATTTTGGGAGACTGAGGTGAGTGAATTGCCTGAGCCCATGGGTTCGAGATCCATCCGGGCAACTTGGCGAGACTTCGTCTCTACAATAAATCAAAAACTAGCCAGGCGTGGTAGCGCGTGCCTGTAGTTCCAGCTACTTGGTAGGCTGAGGCAGAAGGATCACCAGACCAGCAGGTCGAGGTTGCAGTGGCCGGGAGTGGCCACTGCATTCCAGTCTGGGCAACGGAGTGAGACTCCAACTCAAAAAAAGAAAAAAAAAAAATCAGGAGGACTTCCTGGACCTGTTGTCTTTCCCTCTGAGCACTTTAAGTGCCTTTTGGGAGGAGGTATTGGCTTCAGGGAGCATGGAGGCCAGCTCTACAGGGGGGGTGGAGGTGGGACCCACTCGGCTACTCTGGAGATCAGGTGTGCTTGACTAGAAAGAAGGGGCGGTTGGAGCACACGTATGGTGAGGGCCAAAAGCAAGGAGGGGGGTCCTGGCGATGAAGGAGGCCAGGGGTCCCAGAGCAAGCCTTGGTCTCGGAGTCCTATAGACGTGGGTCCAGGCCCAGCCCTGCTGCTTATTACCCATCCATCAAGGCCATTGTTCACTTGGTCAATGAGTATTAGATGTGTCGAGTTCTGTTTGTCTGCTCTGAGAGACCTTCCACCCTCAATTCCCCAATCACCCCGTGGTGGGTGACCCAGAAGTCACCTGAGTAGCACTGGATGTGTCCCAGGCCCCTGTGCCCTGACCACCCCAAAGAGAAAATGATGGCCACACAGAGAAAAGGCCAAATGGGGGAAGATGTCAACGTATGCATGTTTGAGGTCAGAGGTCAGAGGCCAACCCGGGTCCATCAAGAAAAACTGGACACACTACCAAGAGATGTTTGCAAAAGGAAAAGCAAGTCTTTATTGCATGAACAGACCCCGTGGAAATGAGATTGGTACACAGGACAGCTGCTTCTTGTATCTCTTTGCTCTAAAGGAGGAGAGAGAGATGGGGGAGGGAGCATGCAGACCCCAAACTAGAAGACCAGCCTCTTTGGCTGGCTGCCCTCTGGAGGCAGGGACTGGAGTTTGCTTGTCCAGTCCTTCTGGCGGGTCCTCCACGCAGCCTAGGTTCGGTGGGGGATGGCGAGGGACGTTTCTCTTGTGCTAGGCACTTAGACTTCTCTCTTGTGGGAAGAAACCACCTTTCCATCCACTGACTCTTCCACCTTGATGCGGACACCACTGCTGCTGCCTCCACTACCGCCTCCCAGAGAGGCTGGAGAGAGAAGGTGCAAGTTTTAGAGCAGGAGCCTCCCCTCTCTCCCAAGAGGGCCAGGACCTGGACTGGGCTCTGGGAAAATAGGGCAGCACCCCAAAAATGACCACTGGCCAACCCTTTAAGAGCTTCCAAAAGGTCTCATCAAAGAGATGGGCAGTGGTACTGACAGGTGTGCCCGGTAGGAAGCAATGACATCAGGGATTTAAGCTGCACATCACTGCGGGTAATCATGGGCATCTTAACAGAAAGGCATGAAGAGGGGGTTTGGGGGAGAGACATGCTAGACAAAGACTGCTCAACCTGGTAGTTTCTCGATAAATCTCCAAAACTAGCTCCACCTGGGGCCAATGGACATACCACTGGGAAGAGGCACCAAATGGAATGGGAATGTCCCCGCACTACCGGGATGTTCTTTCTCCGTTCTCCCTGTTTCTAGAGAAGTGGTGGGCTCAACATCTCCGCTCTCCACCCCACCCAGGAAGAGTGAAGCTTTCCTACCTTCCCTGATGCCAGCACCAGCCATCCTAAAAGAGAGGGGACATCAATGTAAGCAAAGAGCAAACGCTCAGGTCTCCCCAGGGGAAGCTCATGCAGACGCCTCAGCGGTCCTTTCCAGCCCAGACACGCCCACTCCACGCCCAATTCCTCTAGTGGCTGGGACATCCTATCCAGGTCTGCTATCCCCAGTAGATAGACTCTGATCGACAAGAACACCTATCTATTTCATGCAGAGGGTTGGACAAGCATCAGAGCTTAGAGACCGCCAGATAACCTCTGGTATGCACAGAAAGAACACAGGTACAGAGAAGACACGTGACCTGCCCACAGAAACAGCCAAAGCCTGGAGTATCCAGACCCGCTCTCCTTGCTCAGTTCAGTCACTCTTAGGGACACCCTGCCATCCCCTCAGAGTGATGCTGCACCCCAGCCACAACCAACCCCTCGTCACTCGTTCCCTGGGCTGTGCACCTACTTGGCGTCCTGGCCCTCCAGCAGGCTGCGGTAGGTGGCGATCTCCTGCTCTAGCCGTGTCTTGATGTCCAGCAGCATTCTGTATTCCTGATCCTGAGCCTCCATCTCGCACCGGAGCTCGCTCAACTGGGCCTCCAGGCTGCTGATGAGCCCCTGGATTTGTTGCAGCTGCGTAGCATAGCGGCACTCCGTCTCCGCCAGCGAGTTCTCCAGCCCGGCTTTCTGGGGAAGGAGTAGGGTTGGTGGGAAGCAGATATGTAGACACATCGGGCAAGAAAGGAACCCAGCAAGGGCCATGGAGGTAGGGGATTGAGTGGAGTGCAGGGAACCCCTGTGGAGGGGCTTGAGAATGCCAAGGGTTGTCCAGCCATGGAGGACGGGCACATCGGCTGCCGGAGAGGCAAGGGTGGGGCACAGGGTCCGTACCATGCTGAGCTGTGACTGCAGCTCAATCTCCAGCCCCTGCAGGGTGCGTCTTAGATCTGTGATCTCCGTCTTGCTGGTCTGGATCATTTCTGTGTTGGAGGCCACCTCCTTGTTCAACTCCTCGGTCTGGAGGTCATACCCAAGAGAAGTGAGCACCTGGGGTTCCCTGGAGACTCAGGGAGCTGGGTGAGTGGGGAAGAAGGCCAGGCCCACCTTGCTGAAGAACCAGGCCTCGGCGTCACGGCGGTTCTTCTCTGCTATGGCCTCGTACTGCTCCCTCATCTCTGCCAGCACACGGGTCAGGTCCACACCCGGGGCCGCGTCCATCTCCACGTTGACCTGGCCAACCAGCTGGCTACCAAATTCCTTCATCTCCTGTGGGGTGGAAGGAGCTTATTTAGAGCAGGAGGGCAGAAGACAGAGTCGAGAGCCTGGGGTCCCTCATGCCAATCCTGGCTCTGTCCCAATCTCACCTGACCTCTGCCCCCCCACAAGTGAAGAGGTTTGAGCACATGAACCCCTCAGCTCTGGAAGTCTCTATTCTGCTCTAGGTCCTACTGAGGCAGAAACTCAAGACCGTACGACCCTGGTGTAAGTTCTCAAAACCATTTAGGAAGGAAGCAGTGCACACGGGCCACCTGGCCTAGCTGTGGGTCTGGGCCATCAGAGGACAGTGCCCTTTCCTTTCCATGGGGACCCCTGCTTTAGGGGGAGAGCTCTTTCTGAACTACTAAGCTCACAGCCAACCAAGAGAAGGCACCAGCAACCCTGTTCTTCCTCCCCTTCCAACCACTCATCTCCCACCTCCTCCTATCCCACCTCACACCTGCTCCCCCTCCCACCTCCTCGTGGTTCTTCTTCATGTAGGCCAGCTCCTCCTTCAGGCCTTCGATCTGCATCTCCAGGTCTGTCCTGGCCAGAGTCAGCTCGTCAAGCACCCGGCGCAGGCCGTTGATATCGGCCTCCACGCTCTGGCGCAGACCCAGCTCATTCTCATACCTGGGAAGAGAGAAAGGGCTGCCTGAGTGGAGGGAGAGGAAGGCCAGGTGAGAAGACAGTGCAGGAAGGGGAGGGGGAGGCAGGGGCGCACTTGAGCCTGAAGTCGTCCACAGCCAGCCTGGCATTGTCGATCTCCAAGATGACCCGGGAGTTGTCGATGGCAGCAGCCAGAATCTGCAGGAGACGGGGAGTGGGTGCCTGGAGGATGCCTCCCTCTCCCCCATTGCTCTCAGTTCTGCACCCAAGGCCACCCCTCACAGACAGTCTCCCTTCTGACATCACCTTTGGGAACCTGTAGGGCCCCCAGGGTGGACAAAGACCAGCCTCTCCTTGGGCGCTCCTCATCTGGTCTGCCCCACACCACCCTCCCTGGACCACCTGAGGGGCTGCCCGCCCCATCTCCAGGGCTTGAGAGACCAAGGAGGCATCGTTGCTGGAATCCCCTGAGGGACTGGACACAGGGACATGGGAGAGTGGGGTGTGGTTGGATCTGATGTTAGTACTCCCAGGGTCGCTCTGCCAGCACCTCTCCCCATGGACAACTCGAGGTCATTGCCTCCCACACATGGACACCGCCATGGAGCTACAGAACATTCCAGCCTGGGAACCTGCAGGGCAGCTAAAGAAGGTATTTTCCTGAAGAACGCAGTCAAGGGACAGAGAGGGCGAGTTAGTAAGTGGCCAAGCTTATAATGTCCCAACAGTGCCATTGGCACCGCAGACATCCTTGCAGCAAAGGCGAGTGGTCTCGGCATTCAGGGCTCCTGGGGCTGCAATCCAACCCCATTCTTGCCAGAAGGTAAAGGAACACTTTATGCAAAATCCTGCAGGGTGCTCTTCATAAGCATCCCCGCCTGTGCCCCTGCTGGTCCTTCCCTCCCCGGGCACCACCAAGTTGAGCAGATGTGCTCCCGCCTCTGCACCTAGAAAGCAGATGCATTCCAAGTTTGCCGAGGTTACAAACCAGACTGTCGCTGCCTGGGCAGGAATGGATTTCCTCGAGTCAGCAGGAACACTGACACTGGGGACAGGCACAGGACACCAGCCGCCCAATCCCCTCCCTTTGATGTCCGAGGGCTCACCTTGTCCTGGAGCTCTTCCATGGTCTTGAAGTAGTGGCTGTAGTCACGTTCGGGGCTGGTCGGAGCCTGCTTCTGGTACCAGTCTCGAATCTTTCCCTCCAGGTCGGCGTTGGCCTCCTCCAGGGCGCGCACCTTGTCCAGGTAGGAGGCCAGGCGGTCGTTGAGGTTCTGCATGGTGATCTTCTCGTTGCCAGAGAGGAGACCACCATCGCCACCACCAAAGCCACCGCCAAAACTCCCGCCAAAGCTACCACCAAAACCCCCTCCAGCGCCACCTCCAAAGCCTCCACCGAAACCGCCCCCAGCCCCTCCACCAAAGCCGCAGCTCATGCCACCCCCGTAGCCCCCTCCTGACCCTGAAGAAACAAACCTGGAAGAAGAAGCTGAGATACTGCGGCTTCCACCGCCCCCATAGAGACTCCCCCCACCAAAGCCGCCTCCCCCAGCCAAGAGGGAGCCCCCTCGGGTAGAGCCCCCGCCGAACGTGGAGGAAGACGTTTGCAGAAATGTGGTGGTCATGGCCAGGCCACCAGAGTCGGGGACTCCTCAGCAAGCTCGAGAGACACTGGCAGGAGGCGCCAGGCTGGGCTGACAGCAGAGTGTGGCGCCTGTCATCCCAGGCTGGGGCTCCTTATATACCCCTCCGAGGGTGTCGTGGGACCTCGTCTCCTCCCCCGAGACAAAGCCAACTCCTTCTGCCTCCCCAACAAACACAGCTGCCTGCACACCTCAGCATGGCTTGGGTGAAGTTTTTCTTTTTCTTTTTTTTTTTTTATGCAACAAAAGAGATGATTCAGAATGAATGGTGTTTAGCCCTGGGCCATGGTTTTAACACTTAGATTACGGGTTCATCTCTCCACTCTGGGAGAAGAGAGAGAGCAACAAACTCTTACCACTACACGGCCACCAAAGCCTGCACTGTTAGGATGGCTCGGGTCGCCTGCGCCCACGACTAGACCTCTTGCTGTCCCCAGCCCAGGAGCCCCCGGTGGACAGTGCCCCATTCTTGGCTTCCCAATCACTGTTCTGAGTTCTCTGGTTCAAGGACACACAGAGCTGGGGAGAGTGGGGCTCTCTGGGGATTGGGACACAGGACCCCTGGGAACAGGCTGAGCACAGGAGAGGGGTCTTGAGTCAAGTCCCAGCTAAGGTGACCAGAGGGACCAGCATCTGCCCTTCCCTGGTGCTGCAAATGGACTCTCTCCCTCCCACTTCTACTCCCCTCCCCCACACAA
This sequence comes from Carlito syrichta, assembly GCF_000164805.1. Lineage (NCBI taxonomy): Eukaryota > Metazoa > Chordata > Mammalia > Primates > Tarsiidae > Carlito > Carlito syrichta. Next base: position 554,849 of record NW_007258889.1, on the reverse strand, counting down.
GCCCCTTTCTGCTTCGCCAGCCTCCCAGCCTCCAGCCCATGGCCCTGGCAGCTGCACAAAAGCCCAGCAGGCTGAGGGGTGACAAGGAGCTGATGGATGATCCCACCACCTGCCAAACATGTCACTGAACCTTTGCTTGCTCCCGGGACGCGTTGGGGCAAACCTCTCCCGATAAAGCTGGGGCATGTTCCAGGAAGACCCTGCCTTCTCCAGGAGAGGCATGTCGCTGCTTAGCAGGCCTGATGAACCCCATTCATTCTGTCAAGGGCTTCACAGCTGGGGGATGGGGGCTGCCCCCGGAAGGCTGTGCATGCCTGAGCATTGTGGGAAGGGAGGAGACGGGAGGCCTGGTGAGCGGGCTCGAAGGCACCAGAGACCTTGAAGGTCAAGGCATCTCTTCACGCGGGAGGACACTGAGGCCAGGGGAGTCCAACACATGGGAGAGAACTTCCCTCTGCCCACCAGCCCAGGGGCCCTGCTTTCCAGGCATCCCTGACACCCCTGGGCAGTGCCACTTGGAGGCGTGGCCAGGCCTTCTGAACCTGGCTCCAGGGCTTACAGAAAGCCCAAGGGTAGAGAGCTAGGAAGAGGATTCCTGGCCCAGGGTTGCCACGTGGTGAAGTGGATAGGGCTCTGGGATCCCTCAGACCCAGGTTCAAATTCTGACTCTATCAATTATACCTGAAAGACCTCAGACATTTTCCTCTTCAAGTCTCGGTTTCCTTGTGGCTGGGAACACTCTCAGCTCTCGCTTCCAGGGAAGCCAAGGTCCAAGAGCCCATCCCACCTCCTCCTGGCTCCCCATCTCCTGAAGGGCCAGACAGCAGGCTGCATGTCTAGCACTTGGGCCTCCCAAGCACCCACACCCAGAGGGACTCTGTCCTTGGGTATCGGAACAAGTGCTGTGAGCCTGAGCACGTTTCCAGTTTAGCAGCACTGCTCCTCCACAGCCAGTGCCTATGGGGCACTGCAGCTGATCTTACTTTTGCTGTGATAACGTAATCCCTCCCTCCTGCCGCATCCTGCTCCATTTACAAAGCCCTTTTGCATCCGTCGCCCCTCTCATTCTCACCACACAGAGGAGGACCCCTGCTCACATTTCAAAAGAAATGAAATTGGGGCTCAGAGAGGTGAAGTGATTTGTGCAAGGTGGCACAGTCGGTAAGGGCATCGCCAGGACTCAGACAGGTCCTCAGGCCCCCAACCAAACAGGGGACAGAAAAGGGAGTCCCTTCCTCAGACCCCAGACTCCTGCAGCTGAGCTGAGGTGAAGGGAGCTGTGGACCTGGGTGAGTAGGGTGGGCCCTCCTCATTCAGCCTCCAAGAGGGCCAGGCCTCTGCATGTGGGCACAGACAGTGGGGCATTGTCTCATGGCTGGGAGGATACTGTCGTTTCCTCAGAAAGAAAAATAATCAAACTCAGATTAGCCAGAGCTCATTAAAACCTCTGCAGACATTACGGCCCCAGCAATTAACACAGGAGCAATTACTCAGGTGAGGGAGGGCTGGACCCCAGCCAGCCCTCCTTCTGCACCCTGATTCCCCTCCAGCCGCCCCTCGAAGTGGCATTCCCTCCACTCACAGGCCCAGACCAGGGACGGCAGCTGCCGCCTCGCTGCCCCAGTTACAAATTCGAGATGTTTTTCTCCAAATGACTACCACCATGAGCTCAAAGACTAGGCGGGACCCTGGGGTCTGGTCATTAGCACATGGAGGAAAACTTGCAAGGTTGGAGCTGGTATAAAGCTCTGTCAGGCCCCAGCCCAGGCTGCAGCCCCGGGCCCTGCCCCAGGTTTCCAACCTTGACCCGCTGCAGCAGACAGACTGTCTCTGGAGCAGGCTTTCCTCCTTGGGACGGGCAGTGCAGACCGGTGGGAAGAGCCTGGGTTGGAATCCAATCCACCCCTGAGGTGACTCAACCTCTCTGAGCACAGTTCTTGACTTCAAATTGGGCCATTAACACTGGCCCCAGCCACAGGGCAATAGTGAGCATCTGTGGCCACAAGGGGAGGGAGGTCTCCATAAACCTTAGATGGATGCTCCTCCCACCCTCCCCATTGCCCAGGGAGATGCCAGGGACAGAGCACACGACCTGGGTCCTAGAGGCTGGCCTTGGAATCCCTCCTTTCCTTTTTGCTCAGTGTGCAGCTTTAGGGAATGATGCCTCCTCTCTCTGGGCCTTCATCTACCAATCATTAAAATGGAAATAACTCCAGCCAGCGTGACTCATGGAGATAGACACAGATGACTGATGGGAAATGCTTTGCAGACAAGTGGCCATGATGACCAGCAGCATGGAAAGGTGAACCCCCTCAACCCAGCCCCTCACTCTCCTCTTTCTCCTGTCCCTGGTCTCCTGGGACAAGCTTCCACAGGAGACAGAAAAGTGTCCCCGCCCTCACCCCTCCCCCCACAGTGCACACACAAAGGCAGGCTTCATTCCTGACACCCAGGTTTGAGACCCAGTCACCTGCCCCACCTGTGTAGGCCCAGACCCCGCCCCCAGCCACATACCAGGGGCCCCTGAAGGGGAGGGAGGGTTTCAGCTGTGACAAGGGAGGCTTTCATGGGCAGGGACAAGTATCTCCAGGCAGTCCCAGCCTGAGGGTGCGGCCAGGCCTCTCTGCCTCCAGTTCCAAGTCCTGAGAAGTTGTGTTGGAAGGAGGGGTGCTGGGGGTGCTGGAGGCCAGAGTAGAGCAGCTGGGGAGGTGGCAGAAGGGGGTTCTATCCCAAGACTGCAGCAGGGAAAATGAAGAGCTGGGATCACATGTTCGAAACCAGCCAACAAGCTAATGCGCCTGAGACCCACAGGAAAAAGGAGGAAATAGCACCTCCTCCAGGGTGGTCGCGGGCTGTGACAGGATCATGGGGCTCCCCGGCAAGGTGCAGCATGCACCCGGCAGCAAGCCTTCAACCTGGTTCCCCATGGGAGACCCTCTCAGGACAGGGACGAGGAAGCAGAACTTCACAAGGAAGCGTCCTGCACCTGATCATCTGCCAGGGAGAAGCGGGCCTTCTTTACGGGCCCCTTATTTACCTTGAATTGGCCTCGGTTCTTGGCAGCTGAGCTGTAACCACATGGGCAGGGCCATACCCACCGAAGGGCACAGTTGTACCAGGAACTTCTTTACAGGCCCAGGCCTTGGGCAAGCCAGGCTGGGGTTCTGTGTGGGAGGTCTGGGTCACCACCTGGTCCCCTTCCAGGCTCTGGGCCCAGGAATGGGCTGGTGGGCGTACAGGGCTTATGTGGGGATGCCCCGAAATGCATGATTGTGTTGGTGCATGCACACACACGGCACATGCCAGCCTTACTCTCATCGAGTACCTACCCCAAAGCCCAGGTTCAGTGAGGTAGGTGGAGAAATGTGTCAGAAGGAACTGCCCCTGGGGTCCCCCTTTTGAGCCGTGGAACAAGACTGGCATATTAACAAGGCAGCCACTTGTCAACTCTAGGAGACCCCCTGGACAGGAATAGCACTGTGGGCTGAGAATCAGGCAACTTAGATTCTAATCCTGGCTCTGCACGTAGTTGCTGTATGGCTTTGGACAAGTGATTTAACCTCTCAGAGCGTATTACTTGATCTGTAAGATGCAATTCATACTATCTAACTTTTAGGGTTGTTTTGATTCAATGGCACACAGTAGGTGTTCAATAAACATTCATTTCACACAGACACTCCAGCCCCCAGGGGTATAGAGTAGAAAGAAAACTAAATTTGGAAGTAAAAACTACAGTTTAAAATCCTACTCTTGCCAGGCTCGGTGGCTCAGCCTGTAATCCCGTGCCTTTGGGAGGCTGAGGTGAGTGGATTGCCTGAGCCCGCGGGTTCGAGACCTGCCTGGGCAACTTGGTGAGACCTCATCTCTACAATAAATCAAAAAATCAGCCGGGCATGGTAGCGCGTGCCTGTAATTCCGGCTACTCGGAAGGCTGAGGCGGAAGGATCGCCGGAGCCCAGCCGGTCGAGGCTGCCGGGAGCGGCAACTGCACGCTGGTCTGGGCGACAGAATGAGACTCCAACTCAAAAAAAAAAATCCCACCCTTGCCCCAGCCATCCACTGGTTACCCGCTGGCCTGCTCTCTGGGAGGCCTTGGGGACAGTTGCTGTGAAGTAGCTTGAACAGGAGACACTGTGTAGTTACATATAAAACAACCACTTCACCTTTCCAAACCTTAGGTTATCTCTCTGCAAAATGGAAGCAATGCTTATTTCACAAGGTTATAGTAAGCAGCAGGTTAAATAAACGTAAACTTCTGCAAACAAGAACTACCATTACAAAGTATATGAGTGTCCGCCCTTCCCTCTCCTGGGACAGGGCAAACTTTGGTTCAAATAAAACCTTAATAAGACCTGACCCATCTCTCCAAGGGCTGAAATAACAAACCAAACGTTCTTCCTCCCTGGAGTCATCAAATTTTATTGGCAGGTCAGGGGAGGAGCCAGAGGTGAGGGTCCCTCCCTTCCCATCCCCCTGCCCAGGACACCCCCGCAGGAGGGCAGGAGCCCAGAGCCTGTGGCCTCACAAGACCTTGGGGGCAGACAGGTCATTGTAGTGGGCCTCCTGGCCCTCCAGCAGGCTGCGGTAGGTGGCAATCTCCTGCTCCAGCCTCGACTTGATGTCCATGAGCCGCTGGTACTCCTGGTTCTGCCGCTCACTGTCCGTGCGCACATCACCCAGCTGGGCCTCGATGTTGCCAATCAGGGCCTGGATCTGCGCCAGCTGGGCACCGAAGCGGGCCTCGGTTTCCGCCAGTGTGCCTTCCAGGGCGGCTTTCTGAGGGAAGGGAGAGGGCAGGTGACTCAGCGGAGCCTGAGGGCACAGGTACAGCCACTCGTGGGCTGCCCAAGGCCGCACAGGCACAACTGTGCACCCCACAGGGAAGGGGGGTACCTACCGTGCTGAGCTGTGACTGCAGCTCAATCTCCAGGCCTTGGAGAGTGCGCCGCAGGTCGGTGACTTCAGACTTGCTCATCTGGAGCTGCTCGGTGTGGCCAGCAACCTCCCGATTCAGCTCCTCAGTCTGCAAGGGGGAAGGTGGAGGAGGAGGGAATAAGTGCCAAGGCAGGCCCTTGGGAGGGAGCACCCAGCCCCCTCTCCTTGCTGCCCCCCCCCCAAGGGGCAGCCTCCCCTGCATACCCGGCTGGTGAACCAGGCTTCCGCATCCTTCCTGTTCTGTTCAGCCATGACCTCATATTGGCTTCGCATGTCGCTCAGGATCTTGGCAAGATCAATGCCCGGAGCAGAATCCACCTCCACACTAACCTGGCCACCCACCTGGCCCCTCAGGACGCTGATTTCCTGGAAAGACACAGCAGAGGGGGGCATGCCAGGGCCCAGAGCCTGCTGGGCACGGGCCAGGTCACTCCCCCACCCTCCAGGCCAAAGGGGGATGGTCATCAGATGCAGAACCAGGAGCCAGCACTGGGGGACAGCCTGGGTCATTACTGTCCCCTACTGCACGATCCCTGAGAGCCGTGATCCAGGGCCATGCTGAGGGTGCAACAAGTGTGGCCATGCTCAGAGGACACAGGCGAAGAGTGTCCTCAACCCTGGGGAGTAAGGGAAGGATGGATGGGAGGCCCAGCTTGGAACCCACCTCTTCGTGGTTCTTCTTTAGGTAGGCCAGCTCCTCCTTCAGGCCTTCGATCTGCATCTCCAGGTCAGTCCTGGCCAGGGTCAGCTCATCCAACACCCGGCGCAGCCCGTTGATGTCAGCCTCCACACTCATGCGCAGGGCCTGCTCCGTCTCAAACCTTTTGGAGGAAGTGGCTGCAGTCAGGCCAGAGTCTGAGGATGTCCCCACCTCCCCAGAGTTTATGGGGTGGAGGGGGGAGGTGGGAGGGGAATGCTGAAGGCTAGCTGAGGTAGGTGAATGCAGAGTCCAGTCCCCCCCTACCACTCCCACTCCCAGCTTCTACAGCGCCCAGGGTAGATACTCACTTGGTGCGGAAGTCATCTGCAGCCAGACGGGCATTGTCAATCTGCAGGACAATCTTGGAGTTCTCAATGGTGGCACTAAGAATCTGGAAGGCAGAGGCAGGAGGTTGGTAGCAGCTCAGCATACGTGCTCCCTAGAGACCAGAGCCCCAGCCACCCACCAGCTGCCCACGGACCTGCTCTCTGGGAGGCCTTGGAGAGAGTCCATGCCCAGTGGCTGGGGCAGGGACAGGAAGGAAATATCTGAGACCTGCACAGTGAAACTCTAAATGGCCTGAAGGGGGTCTATAAACCAGATGTAGGGAAGCCTCCAGAAAGGTTTACCCTTTTGTCTATACTCCCTACTCAAAGCACATTCTGCCTTCAGGGAAGAGAACCCCCAGGACACATGCCAGGTACTTTGTACCTTTCTTTTATAACCTCTGGGACTTCACTGCCAGGTCAGTGGAAACCCATTTTACAGAGGTGGAAACTTATGTTCAGGATGCCTCGTCCAAGTGCACCCCAACCTGAGGTCTCTCTGACCTGAGGGATATATTCACATCATCGAGGTCACCACTGATGAAGGTACTTGGGTTCAAGGTTTTCCAAAGAACATCTCACAACTCATTAGACAATGCTCCCGGTAGTGATTTGTATAATTTTTTTAGTGAAATAGAACAAAAAATAAAATACCAGAGGGAATCACCCTAGTAGGGTAAGAATTGCTTCAAGGCAGTTTTACCTCTACTGTGCATGTGTGCAGGTGAGAAAAAGAACGTGTGAGGGCACATAGTATGTTTTTTGTTGTGGGTCACAATTTTAGAAGCGTGAAAACGACAGTTCTAATTGGTTGCTGGCAACTCTAGCTCTCCCTCCTGTCTGTGGGTCCAAGTCTACACCTCAGCACCCAGCACCACACCAGGTGCAAGGTGGGCTCTGGAAAATGTAGGGGGGCTGTTATTTGTTTGTTTGTTTTTGAGTCTGAGTCTCACTCTGTCACCCAGGTTGGAGTCCATTGGCACAATAGAATCCTCATGGCAGCCTCGACCTCCTGGGCTCAGTCAATCCTTTTGCCTCAATCTCCCAAGTAGCTGTGAGGAAAGGCGCATGCCACCACACCTGGCTAATTGTTTTATTTTTTGTAAAGATGAGGTCTCGCTATGTTGCCTGTGTTGGTCTCAAATTCCTAGGCTTAAGCAATCCTCTTCTCTTAGCCTCCCAAAGTGCTGGGTCTACAGGCATGAGTCACTGAGACCGGCTTCTGGGAAATGTTTTGAGAGCTTCCTGTCGAGAGACCCAGCCTGCCAGGTTGTTAAATGCCCCCACTGGTTCCTGATACTTTCTTCAGGACTCGCTCTTTTCTGTGGGTGGAGACCCCTTAGGACAGCCCTGCAAGAGCCTGCGGCTCAGACCCCACCCCTAACCCCTTCCATCGGGGACTCTACCCCACACCCAGGGAGCTGTCTCTCCTTCGCCCCACCCAGGGGCCACAGCGGCCCCTCCCATTCTCTCCAGAGCTCCCCTTAAGTCCTGGGTGGACCCCGGGTGGGGAGAGAAATGGGAGGAGGTCCAAACCTGAGCGTGATGAAAACCAGAGAAAAGGAATGCAGGGGGTCCACGCTGGGGCTGCAGGGGGCAGGTCTGGCCCGGATGGACCAGATCCCCCCAGGCCGTACTCCCATCTCCTCCCACTCTTCGGAAACCCTTTGACCCAGGCCTCGCCGACCCGCACCCCTACTT
>NW_007258889.1:535379-547007 GCF_000164805.1 Carlito syrichta | reverse complement strand
CCTCCCCGGTCCTAACGGGCCCGCTCCCTTCCCCCGCCCCCGCCCGGGACCTCGCCGGGCCTCGGGGCTGCGTTTCCGGGACTCTGGCAGGTGCGCCTCCCGCAGCCCGGCCGCCGCCCACCTTGTCCCGCAGGTCCTCCATGGTCTTGAAGTAGGGGCTGTAGTCGCGGGAGGGCCCGGGGCCCTGCTTCTGGTACCAGTCTCGAATCTTCACCTCCAGGTCGCCGTTGGCCTCCTCCAGGGCGCGCACCTTGTCCAGGTAGGAGGCCAGGCGGTCGTTGAGGTTCTGCATGGTCAGCTTCTCGTTACCCGCCAGCAGTCCGTCGGACCCGGCCAGGACGCTGGTGTAGCCGCCGCCGAAGCCCCCGGAGGAGGACGAGGACACGAAGCGCGCGGAGGACACCGACACGCCGCGGCCGCCCGAGCCCCCGTGGATGCTGGGCGCGCGGAAGGCGCCCCCCGGCCCGAAGCGCACGGAGCCGCCGCCCATGCCCCCGAAGGACGAGGTGGCCGACGACTGGCGATAGCTGTAGGAAGTCATGGCGAGACGGACGGGACGGAGCGACGCCGGCCAAGAGCTGCGATGGCAGGAGGGAGTGGCGAGGCCCTCACCTGGCGCCTTTTATGCCCGAGGCCGGAGGGGGGCGGGGGAAACGTGGCGGCTGGATATCTGAGCCCCGAGGAATTTGCAGGCTGGTGAGTGCTCCTGTGGGCACTTTCCCTATTGGTCAATTCCCAGAGGCTCTGCCCTCTCCTCTGCCTTCCCAGAGACCAGAGGCCCCTGCCCTCCGGGGCTGTCCCGCCCCAGCCCCCTCACCCGCCCACACTGCCCTGTTCTGCTGTTCTGACGCTCCTCCCGGGTCTTCACCCCCTCCTGCACCCACCCAGACACCCTTGTCCCTGAGGGGCCTATTTTGCCCCTCGGTCCCCCAGAGTTTGATACCCCCAGGAATTACAGTCCCTCTGGGATCATACCCACCCAGCCTCAGAGCGCCCCTCTGGAATCAGGTTATGAGCCCTTCTTTGTGAACATAACAAACACCCGGCCCCCTCCCCGATACATTTGCCCCATTCTACACTCCACTGGAGATTACAACTGCTCAGAACCCTTGGGGGGTTGCCCACACCTTAACCCCCTCCCAGCCCCCTTCGACAAAGGCACCGCTTCCGGATGAGGGTGCTCTGAACTGCACCCTGGTCTTGAGACAAAGCCGCCCCACCCTGTGGTGGCCATACAATGCCCCCAGGTGACAATAGACTCCAGGTACAGCTGCAGAGAGCAGTTCTGGCTGGATCTTCCCAGCCCAAGCTCAAGCCTGACCCCTACTCTCCAAGCCCACCTCCTACAGGATAATCTCAGACCTTTCAGCCCCCCAAGCAAGCATTCATTCAACAACTCCCTTATTGGGCTACATTCATGTTCCCATGATGAGGAAGCTGGGCCTAGGGGAGGCAAGTAACTTGCCCATGAGGCATTTAGCATCTGCCACCCAGAGGCAAAACTAAGATGGCCTCTTGTCATTCCACCCTCCTTGTCAGAGGGCCACTGAACAGATGCCTATGAGATTCCTCCCCGCCCATGCCTGCAGTGAAGGGTTTTGACAAGAGGCAGGACCCTCCCCCCAACACACACACACACACACACACACACACACACACACCAGGCCCCCTGCCAGATACAGCTACAACAACCTCACTCCAGTTCCTGACCCCAGTGACCTCACCTCTCCCCAGAATTCCTTCTTGTCCCTATGGTAGAGCAGTCACCCAGGCTCAGAACAGAGGTTGTCCTGAGAGGGTGGCAGGGCGACGGGCCAGTCATTCCCCATCTCCCCATGAAATGAGGGGTGCCCCAGCTCAGCCCTCCTCTCTGCATATTATCCCCTGGGTTACCCGTGACTAATGGAGAATGTGTCCCCAGCCTCTGAAATCTAAGTCCCAGCTAACTGTCTTCTAGCCACTAGCTCATCCTGGAACTGGGGGCAGGAAACCCCACATACATCTCGAATCCAGGAGTAGCCCTTAGCCACTCAGGAAGGCCAGCCTGAGGTTGTTTAAACTGGTGAATCGTTGCAGGAAGACTGAAGGTCTTTGGGGAGCCCAAAGGGAATGGGGGGGGCCGAGGCTGTTCATAAAAGCAGGGTGTGACTGGGGCTTCACAAAGTTGTAGCTGCCAGGACTGGTCTGCTGTGAGTCACTCCCTTATCTGGCCAGAAAGGAGGCCTGCTCCTTGAGCGGGGCAAGGGGAGATTGCACAGATAGTTGCCATGCACACCAAGACCCAGCAGATAGCTCTGTGTTTCTGGTCTGATGGGAGGGTCTGGGGAGGGACTTTGTATTCTGGAACAAAGAGTAGGACCAGCAGGTCTGCACCTTAAGTCTAAGGTGTTCTGAGCTCCCTAAACTTCAGAGGAGCTTAGAGTTCCGGCCACCACTGCAAGACTATAACACAGGGATGCTTGAGGCAGAACCATTTACAAAGCCTCCTCAGATCTCACAGGATCCTCAGCTGCCAGGTGGAAAGGGTATTGTAATCCTCACTGCACAGATACGGAAACAGGCCCTGTGAGAGGCAGTGACTTGCTGGAGGGCCACAGCCAGGAGTAATACTTTCTGGCTTCCAGCCTTTGACCTATGGCCGGGGTTCCTCAGAGCTACAGAGTCTCTGCTCTCTTCCAAGAAGGTGTCAGTCCCAAAACATCTTTGGGTCTCTTCCCTAAAATCTTCTTTTTAATCTTTTTCTTTCCTTTTTTTTTTTTGAGGCAGTATCTCCCTTTGTCACCCAGATCAAAGTGCAGTGGTGTAGTCATAGCTCACTGCAACCTCAAACTCCTGGGCTCAAACAATCCTCCCGCCTCAGCCTCCAAGTAGCTGAAACTACAGGCATACACCACCATGCCTGGATAAATTTTTTTATTTGTCTGTTTTAATTTGTAGAGGTGAGTTCTCACTATGTTGCCCAGGCTGATTTCGAACTCCTGGCCTCAAGTGATCCTCCCACAAGAGAATTGCCTGAGTCCAGGGGTTCAAGACCAGCCTGGGCAACTTGGCAAGACCTCTTCTCTACAATAAATTAAAAAAATTAGTCAGGTGTGGTGGTGTTCGCCTATGGTTCCAGCTACTTGGAAGGCTGAGGCAGAAAGGATCACCTGGCCAGGCCCAGTGGCTCAAGCCTGTAATCCCAGCACTTTGGGAGACCAAGGTGAGAGGATTGCCTGAGTCCAGGGGTTCAAGATCAGTTTGGGCAACTTGGTGAGACCTTGACTGTACAATTTAAAAAAAAATTAGCTGGGCATGGTGGCATGTGCCTATAGTTCCAGCTCCTTGGAAGGCTAAGGCGAAAGGATTACCTGAGCCCACCAGGTTGAGGCTGCAGTGGCTGTGAGCATGCCACTGCACTCCAGTCTGGGCAACAGAGTGAGACTCCGACTCAAAAAAAAAGAAAAAAGGATTACCTGAGCACTGCAGATTGAGGCAGTGGTCATAAGCATGCCACTACACTACAGCCTGGGTGACAGAGTGTTAAGCCACAGTCCCAGCCCTCCACTCACAGGAAAGAGGTCAAGGTGTCTTTCTCCACTGGCCTGAGGTAAGTCATCACGTTGGAGAAGGCATAGTGTCCCCTGCCGAGGTTCCAACTTATCCTTCCTGTGCTGACACATATTTGGTCAGTCAGTGGCCCATTTGAGCAGGAGGGCCGGTCTCCTCAGAGTTGAGCCCAGCATAGGAGACAGACTCATCCTCCGTTCCTAAGCTGAGGAGAGGAAGGTCAAAGTGTGAAAAACTCCATGGGCATGCCTGCCATGTCAGTGACCCCTCACTGGACACCATCCCTTCCCAGGGACCATCAGGCCGAGGACTTCCCCCGCCCCTTCTCCTTTCAGTGGACAGGCATCAAGCCTCTTTTAACCAGGGGGTCACCTGGGACCAGGACACAGAAGTCAATGCAAGCTTTTCCTGCCTCTAAGCAGCTGATGGTCTGGTAGGGGGATTATGGGGACATATTGGTTTGGAGTTTTTCTGCATTAGTGTAGTTTAATTCTTTTATTCAAGATAATACTGGAGTTATTCTTTATTGCATTCATCATTTTAAAGGGTTCTGGAGTGCCAAGCAAATGCATACACATTTTAAGCGATGCTATCTATGTATTATTTTTAGTTCATCATAATCAGAAAGGTCTGGACTCTGATGGTAACCACTTTGAGCACCTCTTGTCATTGCAGAAGTCCAACGTGGCTTGTGTTCATCTTTGGTTATTGTCATATACTGAGTGTTACTATTTTAATACAGTTTTTTTCTTAAAATGTGTATACACTTTTTGGCATCCTCTGTGTACGCCTGCATAGATTCCTTACTGAGAATAGTGCACCTCATATTGGAAAGTCATATTTTCTCTTTATTAATCTTTTCAGAGACATAATAGCTTTGATGAAATGCAGTAGATTGAATATCCACATCAATTTTCACTGCTTCTTAAAACCCTAAGACGGAATCTCTTAAGAGAATAGAACAAGGAGCAACCAGCTGAGAGATGTCAACAAAAACTCTGAAGCTGGAAAATGTTAACATAGCAGAGGAGGGAAAGCGAGTCCGGCACTGGGGGTGGGGCCAGAAGGGGCGGAGGGAAGGGCAGAGAGCCATGAGAAGTAAGTGCGTTCTCAGCACACCTAGAGAAGCTCAGGTATAGGGCACCGGGTGCCTTGAGAGAAGAAGGGGGAGAGTGGATTGTGAGCAAGGCTGCCGGAAGTTTCCACAAACAGCACCACTCCCAGATTTGCTACCCAACCAAGGTGGCCAGAGACCGCCTCTCCCCCACCCAGGAGAAGATGGGGTATTTAACTTTTTCCCTGTTAGACTGGCCACATCACAAAGCTTGATAATGTCAAGTGTAAGGGAAGCTGGGGCAAATGAACTCCCCAAAACACGTTGGTGGGAGGTGAGTTGTAGCAGCTGCTTTGCAGCTAGGGGTAGGGGGTGCAATGTCGCCATTAAAAAAAAAATTCACAACTGGGCACCATGGCTCACCCCTGTAATCCCAGCTTTTTGGGAGCCTGAGGAGGGAGAATTGCTTGAGCTCAGGATTTCGAGATCAGCCTGGGCAACATGGTGAGACACCATCTCTACAGAAAATTTAAAAATTAGTCGTGCATGGTGTCATGCACCTGTGGTCTCAGCTACTTGGGAAGCTGAGGCGAGAGGATCATTTGAGGCAGGGCATTAGAGGCTGCGGTTGAGCTATGATCACACCACTGCACTCCAGCCTAGGCAACAGAATGAGTCCCTGTTTCTAAATATATATATTTTTTAAAAATACGTACCCAGTTGGGCTCAGTGGCTCAGCCTGTAATTCTGCACTTTAGGAGGCTGACGTGAGTGGATTGCCTGAGCTCACTGGTTTGAGACCCGCCTGGGCAACTTGGTGAGACCTCATCTCTACAATAAATCAAAAAGTTAGCCATGCATGGTAGCGCGTGCCTGTAGTTCCAGCTACTTGGAAGGCTGAGGCGGAAGGATCGCCGGAGCCCAGCAGGTAGAGGCTGCCTGCCCAGCAGGTAAAGGCCACTGCTCTCCAGTCTGGGCGACAGAGTGAGACTCCAACTCAAAAAAAAAAAAAAAAATTACACACCCTATAAACCATCAGTCCCAATCTCCATATTCACTCCAGAGAAACTATAGCCCGGGTATTCAGGAAGACATGAAAGGATGTTCTTTGAAGCGTTGTTTGTAATAGCAGAAAGACAAGAAACAATCTCTCATGGGGGTGGGGTCAGTAAACAATGTGACATCTGTGCTATGGAGAACTAGAGGTGGAAATTAGGCAGTGAATAGTGAAAAACCTAAAGAATGAGTACCTGGGTACTGTCAATGCAGTAGGGAAGCATTGCACATAACATGAGAACTTCATGTTGACACCCTGATGAGATGACTTGTGCCTACAGGTCCGTGTGCATGTGCCTGTGAGCATACGGGTAGGGAAGGAGGCTGGTTGGAAGCTGAAGTCCAGGGAACCTAAGTTTCATCTCTATGGTTTTGATTTTTACAAGAACATATTTATGCGTTACTTGCCAATTAAAATACATAATTTCTGGCTGGGCATAGTGGCTCATGCCTGTAATCTCAGCACTTTGGGAGGCCAAGTCAGGAGATCGCTTGAAGCCAGGAGTTCAAGACCAGCCTGGGCAACATAGCTAGACACTGACTCTACTTTTAATATAATAATGATAAAATAATTTCTTAAGACAATATATGATGGACATCTAGAACCTGCCACATTGACTATAGTAAGTACGCTCTTGCCCTCCCTACATACTCTGTTTAGGACACCGTCTCCACTCGTTCTGGGCAACACTCTAACTTTGAACTGGGAAAGAAGAGAGGAAGTTTTGGAAGAGGGAAGAGCAGATGTGAGGAGAAGAGAGACCCCAGAGAAGGTTTCTGGGATCCTGTCCCCACCCTCGGGGATCGTTTGGGTTGGTTTTACTTCTTTATGAAGCGAGAGGGAGAAAAGGGACAGGAAAAACTTTGAAAGTGTCTGAAGACAGGGAGGCCTCCTTGCAGCCGATGACCCAGACCTGGGAGATACCCTCCCGCTCTGGCTCCCAAGGAGTCACTGGCTTTGAGAGCATCAATGTCAGCCCTTCCAGAGGCACTCACCATGGGCATCAAGGCGCTCTCCATGAATGCACATGAACAGGAAGGAGTGCTACAGCTGTGTCAGAGCAGAGACACTGTCCAGGCCAGCAGCCATTGTGTAGGTGCATAGGAGGTGTTCCTTGGGGGACCTTCTGAAATTACCAGAGGATCTTCAAGGGCGCCAGAGCTAGAAGCCACTACGTAGGACCAGCAAGCTAAAACTATTGAGCCAGTAGGCATTGAGGCCTTGATCCACCGACATGATCAAGCATTGGGTGCCGGGAATCATGCCTGCTCATTTCTGCCTGGGAGCACGAAGACCTGTTTCACCAGGACGTCACTCTTGAACAAGAAGCTGACAGACCAGCAGGTCTTTCTCAGGAAGAAGGAGAATGAGAGCAAGGGCCGGAGAAGCGGAATAACCAGGCGCCAGCTCAGAGACTCCTGGCAATTCAGTATGGCTGGCATGGGGGGTGGCGCAGGGATGAAAGCAAGGTCAGCAGGGGCTGTGAACTCAGCTGAGAGGATTGACTTGACCCTTAAGTGTGGGTTCCAGGCAAATAAGTTGGTGGCATGAGAGAAGCAGGCATGACCAGGGGAAAAGAGCCCAGTTTAGGATCTGTCAAAATAACCCGTGTTAGAGGTGAGTGGGTCTGAATCTTGTCATAGTCACAGGAAGGAGAGGAAAGTACGGGGACAAGAAATCCTGATGTGACCTGATGACAAGCAGGAGTGATTAAAGAGAGACGGTGCTCAGAGCCTGCTGTGTGTCAGAGACACTGGCCAGGTCCCGGGCAGTCTCAGCTGAGCAGATTTCTGCCACCATGGCCTCCAGGACCCAGGCCTTCTCCTGGGGAGCCTCACTCTTCCCCAAATGGGGAAGAATCCAGTTCACTGGCTTGAAGATTCCGACAGCAGGACGGGGCAGTCAGTTGGGCAGCGCTGGCCAAGCTGTGGGCAGCCCAAGCCTTGCTAGAGCCAATGGCTTGTGCTGTCAAGACCCAGGGCCAGTGGTGGGATTGCTTTGCTCCAGCCGGTGGAACCCAGGTCTAGCCCTTTCCACCAAAGCCCATTCCGGTCACTTCCCGAAAGCAGGAACCCAGGAAAGGGGGAGGGCAGGGTCAGGGGCTGGGTCAAGAGGGCCCCTGGTGTTCCTCTTCTGTCCTCAGGGGAAGAAGAACCAGCTCAACCAGAACCAGGGCAAATGGTGGGGGAGGGGAGGGAGAGCTAAGTCCTGCAGGGAACCGTCCAGGCTGCGGGGGAGGGGAGGGTCAGCTTGGTGCCACATTCCACACCCTGTGAAGATTAGGGCCTGGCCACCTCCTCCTCCCTCTCCCTGGCTGAGTGTACGTGAGGAGGCTCAGGCTTGCTCCCCAGCTGGAGTGTCTCTCAGCCTCTGCCTTGTCCCGGCCTATTTGGGTTCCATTTGGAGACTCCTCCCCAAGCCGTGGCCCATGCCACCTGGACTGGAGAGTGTTAGGCACAGGACAGAGAGAAAGAAGCATTTCAGGGTCTGCCTAGACTTCCCAGAGCCCAGGAGGGAGCACCTGGGTGACCCCCCTGCACCCTTCCTGGGCAGCTAATCCCCCTCCTGTCAGGATGCTAGAGAGGAGGCCAATCCTGCCTCTTCCAAAGAAGCCTCTGGAACTCCGTGCCCAAGACCTTTCCATTTCAAAACGTATGAGGTGGAGGGGGCATGGCTCATGCCTGTAATCCCTACACTTTGGGAGGCCAAGGCAGGAGGATCACTTGAGTCAGGGGTTCAAGACCAGCCCCGGGCAACATAGTGAGTCCTCATCTCTACAATAAATCAAAAAAAAGTATCTGATCTGACATGTACATGTTTGATGATTATTTGCCAGAACAGAGGAAGGACAAGGAGAAGCCCTTTTACGTTTCCACTGAACACATAATTTTGGACCACGCTCTGTATGTCCCACACCTTCTAGACTCTGGGCTTCCCTGTCCTCTGGAGGTCCCTGGGGAAGAGCATTCCATGCCGAAAGCACAGAAAAGGCACAATCCCGAAGGAAAAAGTAGCTGCGTGTGTCCAAGGAACACTAATCAGGACCCGTGGTTAGAGGGATGAGCCTGGATGGGGGTGAGCTGGAGATCTCATAGGAGCGTCTAACAACATCCCCGGAAGGGATGCTGGGGGCTTGTTTTGGGGAGACATCAGAGAACTTGAATAAGAGCAGTGGCCTAGGGCAGGGAAGGAGGGAAACCCTGGCTGGAACCTGGTCTGGAGCCGGTTTATCTAATCAGACTCAGAAGGACGGCAGTCACCCCCAGGTTTCTCCTGGCTCTGTGTCCCTGCAGAATCAGGTTTAGCTAACCAGGCACTGACTGTGCCCCTATCTCTGCTAGTGCCAATGCCCACCGAGGGTGGGGGACAACAGAGGCTGCATTCACCCAGTTCCTGCCCTCACAGACAGAGCCTGCACTCAGGGGTGGGCACTAGGGAGGTGAATTCCAGTGGTGATCTGCGATTTCTAGATTTTCAACAAAACAACAGTGAGTATGTCTCACCTCTGTCATTGGGCCAAAGGGAGATTTTGTTATTCTCAGTTCTGACTCTTCCCAGGCTCCACTGGCAAGTGGGACCTTGCAGACATGGGAGAGAGGTGGTCAGATTAGCTGAGTTTTTGGACCAACTGAGGGGGGTGGTGCTGCATTCCTAAGAGCAGCTGGAAGGAACTTCAGAGCTCCTCTTGAGACAGGATGCTGAGGCCTGACTCCTCCTGGCTCCAGGCAGCTGCAGAATAAACACTCATCAGGCGGAAACCACAGAGACCCGAGAACCTGCACAGCTGGGTGGGCTGCCAGGAACTGGGAGTATTGGGAATGTCTGGGTATGGGGCTGAGGGGGGAGATGCCCTTTGCCCCGAGGAGGGGCAGCTGAGGTCCGACCCCATGACAGGGCCTGGTGTTCACGGGCATTTTGATCAGTGGACAATCAGTTGGGAGGGAACACACACCCCACACCAAAGACACACACGCATACACACACACAGGACAAAGCTTTCCTGGTGCCCTGGGGCACCCACTTCCATTCCAGGCAGGACATACCCAATGCCAGCCCTCACCCTCAGCAGAGTGCCAGCACCTGCCCCAGGACCTATCAGTAGTGCCAGCACCAGGCAGGGACAGCCCCCAAGGAGCTGCAGCACCCGGAAGCACCTCCCTCTCCCCTGGCTCAGCCCTGCCGAGACCCTCCCCCTTCCTATGGAATGTGCCAGAGTTGGAGATGGGGGCTTCCTCAGCAGGCTCTGCCTGGGATTAGGGCTGGGGCCTGAAGGATGAGAAGATCCAGCAGAGATATCCGTCCTGGCTCAGTCAACAGACAGCAAGGGCCTGGCACACACTAGCCAAACCACACCTTTCAGCAGAGAGACCAGAATCTGGGCTCAGAAGGAAGGGCTTGGGCTCAGGAGGGGGAAGGAGGCCACGGGAGCCTCAAACTTCCCACCCCTGCACGTCCATCTTACCTTGTCCTCATCCTCACCTCGGCCGTTAAGTATCTCCTGTAAGCCCAGATGAATTAGACAAAATTCCTACGCTAGCAGTATGGGAGTGTGGAAACTTTCCAGCCCAGGGGTTTTCAAGCCTCCCCTGCAGGGCCCTATGTGGGAGGAGAGAGGTGAGCAGATCCACCGCTGACCACCCACGTGAGCACACGCACACACACAGTTATACTCACACGTGCACACGCTCACACACACACTCACACATACACACAAGTGTGTGCACACACGCTCACACACACTCTCACATATACTTATTTATATACACACACGCTTTTTCACCCAAAGCAGCCCTCACTGGCCTACCCAGTGTTCCGGCTTCAGCAAGCTATTAAAGCTCAAAAACTCATGCTTTAGCCCAATTCCATCAGTTTGTAGGTCAGAAAACTGAACAGCAGGGCCTCAGCCTGCCGGGGCTCCCATGGCTGGTGTCCTGCTGAGCAGAGACCAGCAGGCAGGTGCCCTGGCCCCAGGCTGTCTGTCCTCAAGAGACATTTGAGCTCAGGGAAGAGAAAGAAGTAAACACTGCAGGCTCCTGACATCAGCAGGTGGCAGACCAGGGTCAGAGGAGGCAGATGGAGTGGGGGCTGGGGAGCTCTGGGGAGGAGGACACCCTAGAAGAGGTGGTGAGGCCTGGGGTGACAGAGTGGACATCCTGAGTGAGGGAGCGAGGTTTGGGGTGACAGGAAGGGCTCCTTGGGCAACCCCAGGGTGAGCCACAGTAAGTGATGCAAGGAGTGAGGACAAGGAGGTGGCAGATGGCAGAAAGTTCCATTAAAAACGAAGGATCCTCTAAAAACAGGTCAAAGGGATTGGACCCTTCCTGTATGTCCAGCTCTGTTCAAGGAGGAGGCATCCGAGTAAATGAACTTGTTGAGGCCATCAAAGCTCCCCTGTGATGTGGATACTGTTCTCATTCCCATTTTAATGACTAGGAAACTGAAGGCCACTTGCTTAGTAAGACGCAGCACTGGGAATTGAGCCAGGGTCCAGTCCTGCTCCATAACATCTAACCACTGTGCCCCAGGAAATCCAGGGAGAGGGGCTACACATTTGCTTAGAATCAGACAATGAAGATATGAAGATCCTCGCAGTTCAGGTCGCTGAAATTGGCTTTTTGTTTTTTTCAGAAGCCAACAGTGATTTTTGAGCCAGGAGATGACACATGCAAAGTATCAGGTGAGTCAGTCAGCCAGGTGCAGGGGGCTCCCCCGAAGCAGGGAACACAAGGGCTGTCACCCAGCTGGGTTGCCCAGCACCCTGGGCTTCACCCCTGTGCCGCCCCCACCACCCTATCTCTCTGAGAACACAGTCACAGCCACCTCCCTGGGGGCTGACCTCTGGCCTCTCTCTCCCCAGCACCAAGGCTCATTTATCTGAAGCCAGCTTTGATCAGTCACTCGTGGCTCTCAGGGACAGCCTGTTCTCTACAGCAGCAACTCTCTTAGACCTGCAGGGCAGAACACCTGG
>NW_007258889.1:527645-535237 GCF_000164805.1 Carlito syrichta | reverse complement strand
ATCAGTGAATCTTGTCTCTGCGGGTGAACCTGCATTTTTAATCAGTCTGAATTTCCAATAAGCTCCCCAGGTGATTCTGAGGTTTCCTGGAGTTTAAGTCCCACTGGTCCAATGCATGAGCACGCATGCATTGAACAATGCAACGAACACGCATATTGAAACCATGAACACGCATATTGAAACCATGCAGGGAATTGGCCAGGCACGGCACCTTATGCCTATAATCCCAGCACTATGGGAGGCCAAGGTGGGAGGATCGCTTGAGGGCAAGAGTTCAAGGCCAGCCTGAGCAACATAATGATACCCCATCTCTACAAAAAAAGAAATTAAAAAAATAGCCAGAGGTAGTGGCTCCCTCCAGTAGACCCAGCTACTGGAAGGCGAAGACAGGAGACTCACTTGAGGCCAGGAGTTTGAGACTGTAGTGAGCTATGATTGAGCCACTGCACTCCAGTCTGGGTGACAGAGCGAGATTTTTTTTCCTCTTAAACAAATAAAGAAGTAAATAAATAAATAAAACTTATACAGAGCAGCAACAGATCTGCCTCTTTTCCAGAGGGAGACACTGTATCTGTCTTCCAAGGACTTTCCCTACTAAAACACGGAGCAGAACAAAAGCTCAACGCCGCTGGTTGCGAAACGTACAGAAATGGGAAAGACGCACAGAGAATCACCTCCCCCACCATCAGGAGTATCAATATTAATCTTGCACCGGGTAACAAGCTTCAAGGCAGATCATGGGAGTGAAAGTTCCCAAGAACCGGAGGGACAACTAAAGAGGAGATAAGACAAGGAAGCTAATACCAGAGGGAAGGGACGACGTGAGTGTGGGAGCTTCTCACTGTGCAGCTGTGCGCTAAGGCGGGACAGCATTCACACCCTCGTCAGGGGCCAAAGGCTGATGTCCTCAGGGACACACAAAGGGTTCCTGCAAATATCCAAGGGACAGCCCAGGAACCCTGGAGGAAGAAAGGAAAAAGAAGCTCTCCCAGAAAAGGGCGGGCAAACTGCATCTAGACACATGAAAATGTTCACCCTCCCTCCCAAGGAATGAAAACTTAGACTACCAGGAATCCCAGGGTATGTGTGTTTGGAGTCGGGGTCTTACTCTGTCGCCCAGGCTGGAGTGCAGTGGCATGATCACGGCTCACTGCAGCCTCGACCTCCTGGGCTCAGGCGATTCTTCCACCTCAAGCTTCCAGAGTAGCTGGGACTATAGACCCGTGCCACCAGGCCTGGTTTATTGTTTTTATTTTTTTGCAGAGACAAGATGGGGTCTTGCTATGTTGCCCAGGCTGGTCTCGAACTCCTAGGCTCAAGTAATCCTGCCACCTCAACCTCCCAAAGTGCTGGGATTACAGACGTGAGCCACTGCACCCGGCCAAAATCCCAGTTTTTACAAGTCAGATTGGTACAAATGAGAAGGTTTGATTACTTACTGTTTGTTGGGAACATGGAGGACTGGACATTGTGTGCATTGCTGGTAGCATAAGCTCCATGAATGATAATTTATAATATGTACCAAAATTTCAAATATTAATCTTTGACTTATCCATTTCTCTCCCAGTAATTGGAGATTTATTTCAGATGTGCCTTTGCACATGTGCACGAGGGATGTTCACTGCAGTGTTATTGCAATAGAAAAAGCCTGGAAATGCCTAAATGTTCATTACGTGATCCTCACCGAGGATATTTATACAGTAGAATACTGTGCAACCATCAAGAAGAATGAGGCAGTGCTATACAGCAAGGAAAGATGTCCAAAGCACTTAATTAGAACAAGCCAGATGGCAGAGCAATGTGTACAGTGTGCTGCTACTTCTCTGTGTGCTCCAGGGAAGAAAATGTGCATGTCCAAGTTTGTAAATGCATGGGTGACTTTAGTAGGACACACAAGAAAGTGATAGCAGGGGGTATTCTGGGAGGGGAGCTGGGAGATTGAATTCAAAGGATGGAGAGAGGCGGACATTTTGCTGTGTATCCTTTTAACTTTCTTGGGTTTTGTTTTGTTTTTTTTGAGTCAAGGTCTCACTCTATTGCCCAGGCTGGAGTGTAGTGGCATAATCACAGCTCACCGCAGCCTCAACCTTCTAGGCTCAGGCAATCCTTCCACCTCAGCTTCCTGAGCAGCTAGGACTATAGGCATGGCCACCACAGATGGCTAATTTTTTGCAGAGATGAAGGTCTCGTTATGTTGCCCAGGCTGGTCTCAAGCCATCCTCCCACCTCAGTTTCCCAAAGTGCTGGGATTACAGGTGCAAGCCACTGTGCTCAGCATATCCTTTGTACTGTTTAAACTTTGTACTGTTTTATAGTAACATTACCTCTTCGTGTATATATATATATATATATATATATATATATATTTGTAAAAACAAAAACAAAAAATTTGGATGTTTAGATCTGCAAAGGAAGTTTGGGGGTGCTGAGACTCCAGGCCTGGAGTCCACGGTCTCAGTCCTCTGGATCTGGGGGCTGCAGGTAGCACCTCTGGGCAGTTTCTTGCTTTGCCCAAAGCCATGCCCAGGATCCATCACTCATTCCCTCATTTATTCATGTGCCGGGCATGCGCTCCGAACCAAGTTCTGTGCAGGACATGCAGAATCCAGAGATGAAAGAGACGCAGACCTGGCCCACTGTGAGCTCCCCACCTTGTGTGTGGGGAGGTGGGATTGGGGGAGGGGAAGATCTGCACCCATAACTAAAGACCAGGGCTCAGTGGTGCAGTGGAGATGATGGAGCAACCCTGGAGTGGAGCAGGGAGGAGCCCGGCCTCGGAAGTGAGCCAGCCTTGGTGTGACAGCCACTCGCTAGCCAGTTTCCTCCCCTAGAACATGTGGACTGTAACCATACACGCTGTTCAGAGCCCTGGCCTCAGAGTCTGATTCACAGATCCACCATTTATTGTAAATGTCAAACTGATAAGAACAGATACTACACTTGATCTTAGCCAAAAGGCTGAGAAGAGATATTGTAAATGTCACATGAGGCTGTTGCCTCAGTTTCCTCATCTCTGAGACAAGGCTAATAACACCAACCTCAGAGGGTTTGGGGGGACAAATGCAAAGCCATGCGTGAAGCACAGTGTCCCACACAGCGAGCCCTAAGAGCTGACAGCGGTATCACCCACGGAGGAGTAAATGCCATGTGTCCATCATCCTTGCAGAGGACGGTCACTCAGAGACTGTAGGGTCCTATTAAAGGTCTTGTAGAAGGCTAGGCATGGGTGGCTCACACCTGTCAGCCCAGCACTTTGGGAGGCTGAGGCGGGAGGATGACTTGAGCCCAGGAGTTCAAGACCAGTCTGGGCGATAAATCAAAAAATTAGCCAGGTGTGGTGGTGCATGCCTGTGGTTCCAGCTACTTGGAAGACTGAGGCGGACAGATCACCTGAACCCAGCAGGTAGAGGCCGTGGTGGCCATGAGCGTGCCACTGCACTCCAGCCTGGGTAACAGAGACTCCAACTAAAAGAAAAGGTCTTGTGGGAGCCACTCACCATGGGAAGGGGGGAAGGGGAGGAGAAGATGTCCTCCAAAGAGCTGAGGATTGAAGATGAAGAGTGGAAGGGGAACCGGGGGAGGGTATTTCTGGAACCAGGAAACTACCGGAAGTGACCTAGCTGGGTGAAAAAATGCAGGGCGTTCAGAGAGCAGCTTGGTGTGTCAGGGTATAAAACTGGGGGAGAGAGTCCCAGCCTTGAGGCTGGGCAAGGCTGGGGAGGCAGGGAGGCACAAGGTGCTGCCCTGGGCCTGTCAGCAGTGGGGGCGCGTGAGTGGCCGGGAGGCAAGCCATCCGGAGAACACCACTAAGCGGACAATTGCAAGGGTTCGACTTGCCGTGCGGGGCCTGCATAGAGTCATGCTGGGCCTGGAAAAGAGGGGGCCGGCATGAGGGGGACACTCAACAGAGGTCACCTGGCACCCAGGAGGCCCCCGGCCCCACCATCCCTCAGGGGCCAACCTTTGCCCGTCAACCTCAGGGCCACCTGTGTTTATCTGGACACGGCCGTGTCCAGGCGGGCTCTCCAGTCCCGCTCGCCAAAACACACCTTCCTGCAACTACACGTGGCTCGGGTCCCCGTATCCACCTCTTCTTGGGCTGTCCCCTCCCTGAAGTGTCCCTCACACATCTAGACCCTGCCCTGTCTCCAGCGCCACCTGGGGTGGGCAGAATAAGTAAGAGCCCTCCAAAGCAATGCAGAACCTGGGGGTGTGTGCCTTATGTAGTCAAAAGGGGCTTTGCAGATGCAATTCCATCAAGGACCTCAAGGCAGGAGGTGGATTCGCCTGGATTATCTGACTGAGTCCAAAGTAATCACCAGGGTCCTCACAAGAGGGAAGTAAGACAGTTGGGTGGCAGAGAGGCGAGGGGACTATGAAAACACAGGTCAGAGTGATGCACTTTGAAGGAGGAAGGGGCCGCAAGCCAAGGAATGCGGAGGATTCTAGAAGCCAAAAAAGACAAGGAAACCAACTCTCCCCAGAGCCTCTGGAAGGAACACATTTCTTCCACACCACCATTTTAGCCCATGAGATCCATTTCAGACTTCTGACCTCCAGAACAATAATGGAGTATGTGTTGTTTTAAGCCTCTGAGTTGGTGGTGACTTGTTACAGCAGCAACACGGGGCTGATACATCGCTTCTTCCTTAGGCCTCTGTGATCCTGGCACCCTCCTCCCTCCTCTGAGCCTCTCTGTGACCTCCTGGGCACTGTCCTCCCCCCAGGCGAGAATTGTTGGCTCTCATCCCCTGAGTGAACCAGTGAGCTCCCAGAGGATAGGGAGTGGCTTCTTTATCTTTTGCCCTCATCATTCCCCCAGGCACTTGGATTCCTTCTCTGCCCTGCTCCAGTCCTGGAAGGCCCGTCCCTGCATTCCTGGCTCCCTTCCCTACGCTGCCCCTTAGTATCAGCCTTTGGGAGGTAACAGCATGAGACAGAAGGCCGAAAGAGAGGGGCCTGGGTATCCCCCACTATCTCCCTGCCAGGCTGTGGTCACGACTCCAGCAGGGCAGCCCTCCCCCACTGCCCCTTCCTCTCTCTGCCTTCAGCTGCCCTGCTCCTCCCTGGGTTGCCTGTGCACATCTCCGGAATTCGTTCTCTCCCTTAACCCTGAGAGCCTACCATGTCCTGCAGGCCCTGCAGGTAGATGCAGTGTGGCTGAGGCCAGGTGCGAGGTGCCTGCAGTTGTGTGGACACTGCCTTGGTCTGTGCCCAGCCCCCTCAGGGCTGCTGGGAGAGGCCCACGGAGCACACGGCAGGAAGGAAGGCCTTGGCACTGGGAGGAGGGCGGGAGGGGCCTTCCAGCCAGCTCCTCACCCTGGCTCTCCACGGCTTCCCTGGACCCTGCCCCCACCCAGACAAGCCCCCGGCCACTTTACTCTTCCTGCCCGCCCCATTCCTGGGAGCGCAGGCAGGATGGAGGCTGGCGGGGTGCCACACCGTCACCTCCCCACAGGGCCACCTCCCTGCCTGATAGGTCTGCTCCTGGTGCCACGAGGCCTGGCCCAGCCTCCCCCCGCTCCTTCCCCCTCACTCCACAGTCTGAGTGGAGAGTGACTCATCCCACAGTCCTCCTCCCCTGCCCTGTCCCTGGCCCCACCAGACCCCACGCCCCTAGGCCCCAGGGCTGCACTGGCTCCTGCACGCTAAGCAGTGTCCACCCCCATGCCCAGCCCCACAGTCAGGGGCCATCGCAGATGCGTGGACAGGACCCTGCGGCCCCCACATTCGCACACTGCCCATCCTGGGGTCCCTTGGACTGTCTCTTGAAATTCATCATGTCCAGCCCTTACAAGAATTTTCCAGGGAGATGATCACCGCTCACTTTACAGATGAGGAAATGGAGACTCTGGAGGCTGGGGTGGCTAAGTGACACGCCTGAGGCCACACAGGCAGGCAGCAGTGACTCCAAAGCCCCCACTCACGATAGCTCGCCTTCCCACCTACCCTGAACCAAACAGAAGGAACCCCGAGTCGCCAGGCATTGGGCGCTAGCTGGGGTCCGAAACCATGGGGCCGGGCTCTATCTCTTAGCCTATGGCTGGCTTTGGGCAAGCCCTTGACCTCCCTGAAACTGTCTTCCAGGCCCTAATAGGGACAGTGATCCTGCCCTGCCCACCTCACCCGGCATTCAGAGGCTCAGAGAGGAGGCAGCCTCTGCAAAGTAGTGTGGGCGGGGGGGGGCTATGGGGGGCGCCCGGCATCGGAGCCCAGGAGAGAGGCGGTGGGGTCCACTTTGGTGCCAACCTCGGCCCCGGACAGGGCAGGCTCTGGTCACCCCCTTTGTCCTCGGTCTGCGAAACTCCGCGGGGCCAGAGGCGCCCAGGGCCCCGCCAACTCAGTGCCACAGCGCCCCCTGGAGGTCGCGCGAGGAATCGCCACCCCGCCACCCGGAGGGCGCCTTCCTCTTCCCGCCTCCCCAGGCTCACCGTTCCTGCTAAGGGTGGAAAACAAAGAGGGGCCAGATTGCCCAAAGCCAGGCCTTCCCATCCCCCCGCCAAGCCCTCCCCCTCTCCCAGACCTCCCTATACTCTCACCAAGCCCTTCCCCTCTCCCAGGGTGGTCGGGCGAGGGCAGGCTCCACAGTCCAGACTGCTCCCTGGCCTCCCTCCAGCCGCAAGGGGTGTCGGGCTGAGCTTTGCAAAAGAAAGAACCTGGAAGGGCTAGAAGTCCGAAGACCTGGATTCTACCTGTATGGCCCTGAGCTTGTGTCTTTCCTTCTCTGGGCAACAAAAGAGTGGAGGGGGCCACCTGTCGAAGGAAAGAGCGCTTCCCTCCCCGCGGTGAAGTTGTGGTTTATCTGACGTCGAAATTTTCCTGGTGTGCAAAATGGCCACCAGAGAGCGCTGCAGCCACAGCTGTGAAGGAAACCGTCCACACCTGCCGGGCCCCCACCGTGCGCCTCCAGGGCCAGACTTGCTGGAATCGCGATGTCATCCAAAGGTTTCATTTCTTCCCCGAATATGACCGCCCTTTTAATTCACAGTTGTATTGGGGGTGTAGCGGGACCCTTGGGAGATATGCTATGGACAGCTGGGCAAACTGAGGCCTGAAGACACCCCTAAGTCCCCTGTAAGAGGCGGAGGCAGAAATCCCAGCAGAATCCCAAGCATGTGGGCTCCAGTCCAGACTCCATCCAACCCCCCTCCGCACAGCTGCGTGTCCTTAGACAAGTCACTGAACTCTCTGAACCTGGCTTGTCCTGGGACCACCTGATGGGAGGGGACATTCTGGAGCAGAGGTCAGTTCCGGTTCCCATAGCCCCTCCCCTCACTGCACTTTGCAGTCACTGCCTCCTCTCTGAGCCTCCAAATGCCCGGTGGGTATGCCCGGAGGCGGCCGCTTGCCCTGAGCCAGACCTTCCCATCCCCCCCACCAGACCCTCCCCCTCCCCTGGCAATTTCCCTACACAGGCAGGAAATGTGGGCCCAGGCCAGAGAACCACGCAGTCTCTGAGTAGCCTCTGGGATCACTAGCACTAAATCTGGCACTAGAACTATCCACAACCTGAACACAGGAACATGGGTCACACCTCCTCTGCGTGGCTTTCAAAACCCTCCACGTTTGGCCCTGCCAATCCCTCCAGCTTC